>NW_015385517.1:0-43842 GCF_001447935.2 Debaryomyces fabryi
TCATTATTAATGTCTTGTAATATTTGCAGCTTGAGTGTTTCCTCAGGCGAATCTTTAACAAGCTGTTTCAAAAGCATATGCCACTCATTAACTAGTTTACTGAAATTTCTCTTTAGAAATATCTCAAGATCCGTTCCAACCACTAAATCGATTTCACTTGAATTCCAAAAATATGGATTATTCAAATTTTTAGGTAAAATTTTGAAATACTCCTTGAAAGTATTTTTTTCAAGCGAGGTATCAAATGCTAATTTTGATATTAATAAGATTGTTATTTCATTATTACTAAAGGAAGTGTCTAATTCTATATTAATCTTTGGCAAATAATGTTCTTTTAAATGAGGTCCAATAACAATATTTTTGGGCACCTTAATCAACTCTTCACCACTCAGGAAATCATTGATGATGGCTGTGAATCCTTTTTGCTTTTGATATTGGAAGTCTATTCTGGGATCTAAAAATGCACCCTTTTCTCTAGCCCAAGATAAAAAATTTCCTAAGCCCCGTTCTAGCATTCTTGAAATCCTCTTCCCAGCGAAGGAAAATAATTCTTTGAACTCTTGATCCTGTTCTTACTTCGAACTCAATCGTATTCTATGTTCAATGAAAAAATGAAGCTCGAAATGAATTAGTGTACAACACAGCTCAAGAGAAAAATTTTAATTGAATCTTGTAAATCCGAGATTCTTTGTAAGTTTAACGAAAAAATACTTGCTTGACTAATTACTATCTAGTAATACTATATAAAAGAAGAATGGGATAGAAATAGTATTGTAATATCGAACTGATATGAGAGAAATTTCAAGACTGTGTTTATCATTTAGAAATTCTTCAATTAATAGAAGCGGCATTTGCTTGGAACAACATAAGAATAACTTAATTTGTCTAGGATAATATGCTTGAGTACATCATGATCCTTCTAATGCTACTACGCAAATTTAAGAAATGATTCCCCGATTACTATTGATAGTGATAAAAAGTGCCTTTAAATGATGGTTATTAAGTTCAGATTCGCATTGTTTTAAGTAATGAATATTTAAAATTCTCAAGATATTGGAAAGAAGTTGATATTATAAAATTATTATTCAACATAATGACTAGTATTGAATCCTTAAAGCTTATTTATAAATGGATTACTCATTTAGGTTTATTATTCGCTTAAAGCTGCTAATATCTCATACACTCCGTAAGCACCAGGATCTGGTGGGAATTCTGTTTTCTCTGACACACCTCCTACGTATGTAGCACGGCCTAATTTTGGTCGAAGCTTTCTAGTTCCTTCTGCTGCATTCCTTGCCACTTCAACGGCAGTATGAATATTCTTGGATTCAGCAAATGACCTGCAAAATGGAATTAAGACATCCATAACAGTTCTATGACCTTCTCTTGCTTTTGTAAACTCTGCTAAAGTATTAATCCCATGATCCAAAGCGACAGAAATAATATCATTATTATCACCGACACTATCATTAAGGTTGATTTCGAGCTTATTGATGAAGGCTTTCATGAAAATGAATAAAATTGCACCAAGCGTCCCACCCATATCATCTTTTAGGACCTTAAGAATGGCATGAAGAACAATCATCATCGACCCATTTTGTGCAATGCCATCATCTAATAATTTAATAATGGCTTTTGCACCAGTTTCTAAGGTCGTTCCACAATCTCCATCACCCATCTTAGTATCCCAGTCAGTTATTTCAGGTTCTTTATCAATTATATTCTGAGCTGCTTTACGAACAATTCTTTCAAGAACAGACGGATCATATGTAATATCGCGCTCAAGATCTATACTTTCATCAATTTCTTCATAACCTTGGAAATTTTTGATTATTCTACTTTCAGGATTTAAAATTTGAGACGAGGTATAGTGGCTCTTTGGAAAGTTGGTTGCATCTGTTGGAGCATCGAAGAGATCAAAAATATCTTGTTCAGTGAAATCTTGATTAGCAGCTTTTGTAACATTGAACAAGGAGATTGTAAAAATTGGAGCATTGATAGATGTAATATAAGACCCAGAGTATACTCTAGCAGGCTTTATGTTATACAAATCAGCAAGGTTTTTTATAGCACAATATAGCAAAGCCTTTTCTTCTATAACAGGTAAACCACCGAGATTATTGAATAGTAAGATGAATAGATCATTATCATCATAGTCTAAAAAGCCTCTTTCTTTGTCATTTTTATCAAGAATTAATTTTAATAAATCAGGCATAAGTTCTTCATTGGAAGGTATATTCTTTGTTTTCATAACACCAGGTTCATTGTGTATACCAAGGCCAATTTCAATTTGATTTTCTTCTAATTTACCATAGTCCGCATCATTTGCATGCCCAGGAATATGCGTATGGTCTAATCCAGCATTAACAGAAGCAATACACTTGTTAGCAGACTTACCTAAATTGTAAATTTCGTCGATATTATGACCTTTTTCACTAGCGGCACCCAAAATCTTCATAATAAAGATACAACCGGCCAATGTTCGACGCCCGACAAGTTTTCCAGTGGTCCTGCTGACAGCCACATCATCAGTAGTGCGAAGTAATCTGATTTTTGATTCACCAAACTTTGAAATAAGCTCTTGAGCCGCCATACCAAAATAAAGATTATCCCCCGTATAGTTTGTAATAAGAAATATAGTGCCAGCCTCTGAATGGGTGGCCTTTTCAGCAGATTTGATGTTTTTATAGTTTGGGCTTGCAAAAATATCACCCTGAGCTGATGCAGTTAACATTCCTGAACCAACAAAACCAATCCATCCTGGTTCATGACCTGAACCACCTCCACTAATCAATGTGACCTTTTTTGGATTATGCTTATTGTTGAAAATTACTTTCTCCTTCTCTAAAAGAGACAAGCTATCATTTTCATAAACATAAGCTTTTAAACAGTGATTAACAAGATTGTTTGAATCCTTTGGAAGAAAATGCTTTGGCATTTCTGTATTCTTATAACCTTATGGTTTTTGTTTTTTTTAGAATAAAGGTGGATATTTCAATGCAATATATATTTCAATGCAATATATATTGCATTGAGCTCAATTCAAAACATACAATTACTTACTATATGGGCTTAAAGTTGGACAGATAATCGGAAAGATGTGTAAAATGTTCTAATGTATATAAGTGATTCTTTGGTTGAAATATCGGAATAAAGTTTTGGACCTCACTTTTGGATATGACCCCACAAATAATTATTCCGAGTTTAAGTATATATTGAAATAAGCTCGAATTTAATCATTGCTTATGCTGAAAAAAGCCAAAATATATGAATATTTCCAATCCATTCATAATTCCATTATATTAAACTCTTGTGTTAATTAGTATCTTCATCCAAAATGGGACAAAAAATTAGAATTGTTGTAGGTTGTGATCAAGCAGGCTACGAATATAAGGAAGCAATCAAAAAAGACCTTCAAAACAATCCCCTTGTTAAAAGCGTTAAAGATATTGGGGTTCCAAGTAATACTGATGCTACATCCTACCCTCTTATTGGTATAAAAGCTGGTGAGATGATTCAGGCTGATGAAGCTGATCGTGCTATTCTAATTTGCGGGACAGGTCTAGGGGTTGCTATTTCAGCCAATAAGGTTTCAGGAATTAGAGCAGTTACAGCTCATGATAGTTTTAGTGTGGAGCGTAGTATTCTTTCTAATAATTGTCAAGTGTTGTGTATGGGTCAAAGGGTCGTTGGTTTAGAACTTGCTAAGAGACTAGCATCTGAATGGTTAACTTACATATTTGATGAAGGTAGTGGATCTGCTGCCAAGGTTAAGGCCCTTGTTGATTATGAGAATAAATCTTCACAAGTTCCCGTTGCATAATATTTAGAATTAGTCTACATATTTACATTTGAATTAAATGAATTATTCTTCGTTAAGTAAAATTAAATCAGTTCCTAAAGGTATAAATTTTATATCAAAAGTTTTATGGTCTCAAAGGCTTATATTATTCTCGATCATCATAAAACTGACGCTAATCAATAATTCTTACATTTTGTTATAGTAAATGAAAGATATGCATTCATTCGGCTCCTATAAAAAATACGCGATAATTTTTTGCAACCGTTCTTTGCGAAATTAACACTCTCAATCGTCCTTAATCATAACTTTAATAGTAGGTACCTTTTGATCAACAACACACTCTAATGCTTTAGGTGCATCTTCTAATGAGAAAGAATGAGTCACAAATTTATCAACATTAATTTTACCAGAACTAATTAAATTAATCACAGCAGGCCAGGTATCTGTATATCTGTTAATGAACCTAACATCAACTTCACCTAGGGATAAGGGCATAAACGGAAAACCATCTAACTCATTTTTTCCCGAAACACCCAATATTGTTAAAACACCATTTCTTCTAACTACGTAGCAACATGTATTAATGGAAGAAGCAAACCCAGTACACTCTAAAACAACCGGGGGCATAACATATTCAGTATTTCCAAACATTGCTCGAATATTCATAGCATTCTCTTTCGGGGATATAGTGGTATTGTTTTTGTATGTCATAACAGAAGGGACTAATTTTTTAGCAAACTCCAACCTTTCATCAGAGATATCAGATATAACTATAGGATAAGCACCTGATACGTTGGCTAGTAATAAGGTAGCTAATCCAATTGGTCCGCACCCAGCAATCATACAAGGGTTTCCAGGTTTCAAACCTCCAGCCTTTCTAACACCATGGAAAGCAACAGAAACAACTTCCGCCAATGCACCTTGCTCGTACGACATATTATCTGGCAATTTATGAACAAAGTTTGGATTGGTACATAAATACCTTTGCATAGAGCCATTAGTAGGTGGAACTCCTAAGAAGGCCACATCCTCACACAAATTATAATGACCATTTAAACATAAGTAGCATTTTCCACATGGGACTTGTGGTTCTATAGCAACTCTGTCGCCAACCTTAATATCACTTGTAACCTCTCTACCTACCTCAATAATCTTTCCAGCTGTTTCATGGCCCAAAACTAAATTTTCGGTAACAACCAAATCACCGATACCTCCTTCTTTCCAAAGATGAATGTCTGATCCGCAAATACCCGTACATTTGATGTGTACCTTAACTTGATTAGGTTGACATTCCGGGATTGGAGCATTACCTGCTATAAGCTTATGATCCGGTGTAACAATTAAACAAGGGTTTGAAACTGGGAGAGCCTCGCAATCTGAGCTTTTTAAAACCGGAGCCATTATATTTCTATCTGTAGTTGACGATGAATTCTAAGAAGGATGCTTAGTATATACCATAATATATATATTCATAGTACTAGCAAAGTCTTCTTTATGTTAGTACCGCCTTAAAGACGGGTCATTTTTCGGTGGGGTTTATTAGAAGACTAGTGATCTCCTAATCCTTGATTTTACATGGCAAAGCGAATGTGTGATAATTTTCGCAACTATTTTTGCGGAATTTATTTCGGTCTGGGGAAAATAAAGTTTTCCCCATTAAATTATGATTTCTGCAATCTTAATAATATTTCTCGCCAGAATTATTTACACATAAATGATGACTTCTCCATACTAGAGTATTTGTTCCACTAATTGTACCGCAAAAATTCTAGTTAATTTCTGATACGGCTTTGTGAAGTTTTTCCACGAAATATACGCTCACAGGTTTAGCTCCTCTGACCGTTTGGTTTTCTGGCTATCTGAGTTCAAATGACTTTACTAATGAATGGCGAGGAATTTAATAAATAATGTAACAAAGTATGTATTAATAGAATTGAAAGGTAAGCTTTTCAGATATATAGAACAATAATAAGCTATCTATACACACAAATGAAGGTAAGTAGACTACAAAACCTCTGCATCTTCGCCATTTTGTTTTATACTTGAAGTAGCAGAAGCATGTTCAAAATGACTCGTAGTAGGGCCTTTTTCAGGATCACGCACACCAGCGTGCATAAATGGTAAGTCCTTTGCTACTTGAACAGCCTTCCATGGTTGCATAACTGGAGTTTGGTTAAAAATGACATCCATTTCTTCCAAACTTCTACCTGCAGTTTCAGGATATAAGAAGTAAACAGTTGGTACCATTAACAAATTAATGGCAGCAAAAATAGTGTAAGTGTAAGGGCCAATACTACTGAACGCAACTGGGGTTATCATTACCACCATAAAATTAAATGCCCAGTTAGTTGCAGTAGATATAGCGGCACCAGGTGCTCTAATTTGTAAGGGCAATAATTCTGGAGGAAGGAGCCATGTAACCCCTAAATACGACATACCAAAACAAGTGTTAAACAAAAAGAGGAACACTGCCGCGGCAATACCAGCAGAAGTGCCAGCATGCGTATCCTTGGCTTCATCAGCCTTCCAGTTTGTGCCAGTCAAAATTGCCATACAGAAAGATTGACCTAAAGCACCATAAATCATTAAATTTCTTCTCCCAAACCTTTCTATAGTATAGAACGCTAACAATGACGCTAAAAAATATTCAGTACCATTACAAGCAGCCAAAATTCTTGATTGTAATGGGTCCATTCCAATGTAGTTTTCGAAAATTGTTCCTGCATAGTACGTAATAAGGTTAATACCAGTAATTTGCTGCATCATTTGAGAACAAGCAGCAAGAACAGTTCTATGGAAATTCCTGGCTTCTCCTTGTTTCAACAAGTCTTTCATATTAAAATTTTCAGCACCTTGGCTAATTTCAAGATCGATAGCTTGTTGGATTTCGGTGATTTGATCATTAACTAAAGGATCATTTTCTGGTAAATCATACAAAGCCGAAAAAACGATCCTGGCTTCTTTTTGCCTTTTCCTCTTTAATAGCCATCTTGGTGATTCTGGAAACTTTAAAATTAATGGAAGAATAATTATAGGGAAAATACATTGAAATGCAACAGGAAATCTCCAACTGACTTGATTAATCGTGTCCCATCCATCAAGGAAGTAAAATGCAAAATCAACCCAGTAACTTATCGTAATACCTAAAGCAATAAGAGATCCTTCCATCATGATTAATTTACCTCTCATCTCAGGTTTTGCAACTTCTGCTTGCCAAACAGGAACTGTAGCCGTAATGAAACCATTACCTAGCCCAGTTATAATTCTTGCAACAATCAAATGTGCTAATGTATACGCACAAGACTGCAATGCACCACCCACCATCATAATAGTAGCACCAAGAAAAATTGTTTTCAAACGGCCTAACTTGTCTCCCAAATAAATGGTTGATAAGGCAGAAAACATACAACCGATTTCGTACAAAGCAATCGCTGCCCCTTGAAGTGTTGCATCACCATCTCCTTTAGTATCGATAGAAGGGAATGTCTTACGAAATGATTTCAAAGTCAATAAAGAACCCATAACTCCTTGGTCATACCCAAAAAGTAAGAATCCAAGTCCAGCAATACAAGAAACACAAAAGTTCAACCTATTACCTCTCATTCCTAAAAAGGAATGAGTCTCAGAACTTGGTTCATTCTCTTTATGCTCGACGCTATTTGTCTTTGAAAGACTTGATGTCGACATGTTAAATTGTGTTCTCTAAGTGAAGCTGTAGAAATGATAGATATATCTAGCTGAATCAACAACCAAAACATGAGATTTCGTTTCTTATTTATATTCATATTGTTTTTGTTCGGCTCTAGTGTTTCATTCTATTTTTTCACCTTGGGGCCCCCCCCACTTTTGTCTATTTAGGTCTTGCATTACATCATAAGCAAGAGGTTTATGCTGCGAAGCAGCCTCTATACAGTCTCTATATATAGAGTGGAAATTTTCGGATTGTTAAAATGTTAAAATTCGTGTAATGAATAGCAATCAAATTTCCCCATTTAGGTCAAAAGCGCTTAACAATCTACTTTTGTGCTCAACAAAGAAGGCATATTCACGCGTGAGGAAAACATTACCCCAGACTTAGTTATGAGATAGGTGTCGGAAGAATAAACGGAATAAATTGACACCTGAGAGTTTAGATTCATTTTACATATTAAAAGCTTATTTGGCAATAGAAATATATGAGAGGCTTTAACGGCACCGTTTGATAATTAGTTTACAAACTATAACCAGCACAAAAAATATTTAGTATAACAAGTAAATTTTTTAGCAAAGCCTGCAGGGCTAAAAGGTCTAAAATAAGAACGCAAAAATTTAGTAGCAGTATTTCAACACGGTCCAAAGTGCACTAGTGTAAAATAAGGTCTAAGAAACATCCATGGAAAGAGGGACAGCACCTTTGAAGTGACCAAAAGCGGCCTTTTAGTTAAGCGTTTCAACTTGCATTCAGATTTCAATAAGAGAGGTGTAGCAATGCAAGTTAATGCGGGTGTATGAGAAGCTGGAAATATCCGGCGGAAATATCAACGAAATTTATGTGCTTATTCCATTCAGACCACAGTAATACTTACATATATTGTACCTAAAAAAATACAATATCGTTAATAAACTACACTGCTCTTTTCTCCAATAGTATTACAGATTAGCCAGGGTGTTCATGCGTATTCCTGAGCATTCTCAAATTGCCGCATTTCCAGACGCATAAATAACCTCGTCTTAGTGATATCAAGAAATTATTAGCAACGGCAAACATTTTAGTAATTGTTTCATTAACAAAAAGAATAAGTAGTATGCCTGTGTAATTAAATGCAACAGATGGAATGGTGAGTTTTCTTGAATATTGGTATGGGTTAAGATATATGCCTTTTGCATTTTTATTCGATTTTGCAAATTTTTACAAGAAATTCTAAAAAACCATATTTTCGGAAACCCAGATAATAGAAGTATTAGAGAATACAATTTGATACGTAATATTCCTTTGTATATTCATAATTTGTACAGCTACTAGATTTCATAAGCTACTGGAGCTAAAAGCTCCAAGATTCATATTAATGATCTCATATAACTATACACTATACACTAATCAAATTCTTTACTCAAGATATCACCTTTCCACCATTTAAATCCGAGTCCGTAGCCCCATGGATCAGTAATATATCTAGTAGGGTTCTCAACACCAATTTGATATAATTTATCTAATTCATCCTTGGTTAATTGAGGCAACCTGACATTTGTCTTAATTCTTTCAAGGTTTGATGATCTGGGTAAAGTGATTCTGCCTTGGAGTATATGATAAGCATTAGCAATCTCGTTTACACTGACCCCATACTTTTCTGCTAATTCATTAATGTACGGAAGTTTAAGCACAGGTGCTCCTGTACTACCAACAGGACTATATGCTTCAATCAAAATCTTATGCTTAGCACAGAAGTCAACTAAGTCTTGCTGGGGTAATTGAGGATGATATTCAATTTGATTGACAACAGGAATAATCTTAGCATTTTGCAATAATTTTCTCAATTTAGGAATAGAGTAATTTGAAACACCTATTGATCTAACCTTATTAGTTGCCTTAAGATCTTCAAGCTTACTGTAAGTCTCGAGGAATTTTACTCCATCAACCGGATCATCATCATACTTCAAGCTTCCGTCCTCATTCTTTGGGCCAGCTGGCAACCCATTTTCATCCCCTGAAAGACAAACGGGCCAATGTTGTAAAAATAAATCCACATAATCAATTCCTAATTCAGACAATGATTCGTCCAAGGATTTCTCAGGACTATGATGGAATGATGGCCATACTTTAGTAGTGATAAATAAATCTTCACGTTTATATCCTTCTGCAAATAATACCTTCAATGCTTCACCAACATATTTTTCAGTACCGTAGTACCACGCAGCATCAATATGGCGATATCCTGACCTAACGGCCGTAATAACTTGATCCCTAACGGCAGATTTGTCTTCAGGGGGAACTGTACCTAAACCCAAAGCAGGAATTTTATGACCGTCATTCAAATCGAAATAGACGTCTGTAGCTAACTTTTGTTCTGGCATCTTTCTATTCAACAAATAATTAATTGTTTCTAATAATTAATAATGAATCGCAAAGGGGTGTTATATTTGAATTGGGATTTCACGGATTAAATATTGTTGAACAAATCGTTAAACAGCAATTCTACTTAAAAAAATAATCCGGAATTGCGACTATTGTTGCTTGCGCGAACTGTTAAGCCACATACATTGATAAGGTAAACATTCTGTAACGAATGAAATTTTAGCAAAATATTATAATTAGTTACTTATGCAGAGGGGATGAATTGAATCAATAATCAAGAGTAAGCGATACTCATTTAGTGTAGAGAAGATTATACATGAAAATATAGACAATATAAGGAAAAATATACTCATACACGTGTCTTAAATTTCCATGTCACCAACAACATCATTTTCCATTTCGTAGTCGTCATCGTCAATCAATGCTTCGTCATCGATGTATTCATCCATGTACATGTCATCCTCGGCATCAGCATCATCCTCTTCCTCACCATCCTTATCGTTGGTTTCACCAGAGTTAGCAGCATCGTTATTTCTACTTATAGATGTATTTCTGTTGCCATTGACTTTTGAGTAGTGAATCTTATTAAGGGCAGTCAAATAAATGAAGGAAACTCTCTTCTTCTTTTTATTATATATAAACCAGTAATAGGACCACATAGTTTGGTATGGGTAATTCAAATCTTCCAAAATTGATTGATCAGAAGGCTGGAATTCGTAAATTTGACAATTTTCAAAAAGATTTGGATTTGTTGGGGGAGAATTGTTATCTGGAGATATTGATCCATGCTTCGAAGCAGAGGCCGACGTCGTGTGTAGGAAGCTATTGTGCCTAGACTCATTCGGAGTCGGCAACTTTGAGGGTATAAAATCCATATAGACGTTCACGGTGTCCCATATCCAATTTAGTAAATCCTCCTTCTTGCCAAGCGATACCATAATGTTGTTGAACCTATGAATGAGATCTTCAGCCGACCCAACTTTGTGAAAATTTTCCGTCGTAGGTTGCAAGTTTGAAAAGTCATGATCGGGATAAGTACTATTTAAAATAGCAATTAGATAGGCAAATGTTTTTCTCGTGGTGATATTCTTTAAGGGCCCAAATGGCGATTCATCAACATTGGAGCTATTTTCAACAGATCCACTAAGAGACCTTGAAAGATTCGAATTTATATTCTGCGACGATGATAACGAACCTTTACTGAAATTTATCAGCGACCCACTAACACGTCTTTCCCGTTCAGCTATATCAATATAACTACCGCGACGCCCCATCATCGCCTGGTTAATATTATTTCCATTGGATGTAGGCGATGCGCTACTTCCAAATAAAGGGTTATTTGAATTTTGAAGCTCACGTTCTAACGACTGTGATAATTGATTGTCCTCCATTATCTGGTCCAAATGCTTGTCTATGGTTTTGAATAGTTTTCTGTCCGACCCAATTGGCTTGGTGGTAAATAAGTCACATCCACCTTTTATCACCAAATTATTATCTTGCGATTGGAAATTCAATTCCTGATTGACTAATTCAATATCGACTTCATCTATAAACTATCAAAAGCTGTTAGTAAAACATATTTATCATTATAGAACCAGCACCGCGTACGGTCATTATCTCGTGGTTTAAAATAATTAAAACATACCTTCATCTCGTATTAATTAATAATTGAGTAGATGATGTATAGAAAGTTCCGAGGAATAAGCTTATATATTATTTTACCTAGTAGTTGCTAGTATTTGTTTCTAATCTTAAGATTCAATTACTGCATTTACTATAAACCCGAACATGTTCATTATCTTTTGAACTCTCACATTGAACAAAGCACGACCCACGTTATCATGAAATTAATACCGTGATTATGTTCATATTATTATTTCATTATAAGTCGTCCTGAATCTTCTCATGTCTCTATATCCGAAAAGCAATGGGCCGATTTGAATTCTCTTAACATGTTATATTTGAGTGATTCCATTTGTAGTTATTTGGAAAGGAATTTTACGATTTTCATTGAACACACCATTCAGACTTACCAGGTCGTACGGGGATGCTACTACCTTTACATATCTTTCAACAGACCATCCATCTATAAGCGATTCGACACCATAAATAGTGTTATTTTTTTGTTTGTTTTCAGGATTGTCGTTGTCAGCTTTACGTTTCATGCTTCCTTCAGTTTGGGTTGGTAAGTTAAAGCCCTCACACAAAGAATCGTAGGTTAATCTTGATTCTGGATCAACTGGCTGATATGTATCTGCAAGAATAGCCTTATCTTTGAGTAGGGGTCTATACGTTTTCATGAGCATTAAACGAGAAACCATATTTTTTCCCCATTGATAACCAAGAGTGGGCACAATTTTCTTAGTATCACAGTTTTCTAACTTATGTAGCTTATCAATAAGGTCTTCTTGGTTAGAATATTGATCATCAATAACCGAAGAGTTGTTATGCTTATGGTACCGGGGGTCTATTTCTGATTCGTTTAGATGTATTCCTGTCTTTTGCCGTTTGTTTAGATTGTTGATCTGATCTATAGATCTCAGAAGTTCGTAATAAGCTAATTCGGACTCCTTAGAGCTGATTAATTCTTTGCTTTGCAGGAAAAGCTGTTGATGTTTAAATATTGATTTGTTGTCCCAACCCGAATATTGACCCAACTGGTATTCAAGATTAAGGCTATCGTCTGCATATTCATAGCCACTTAAGTCTTTAATATTCTCGGGATAATCACTCACCTGGTTGGCTGTAATGACAGCAATATTATTATCTTTGGCAATAGATAATAGGTGACGATGCAACAACATCAAGTATTGTGTTCTTGCAATTCTATTTTGATATTTGGGTGTGGACTTAAAAAATGCTTTAACTTGCTGGTCAAGCTTGGCTTTAACTTCTGTATATTCTTTACAATCAGTCAAAGCTTCCTCTTGTGCCTTTATATGATCATTTATGTAGCTTGTGTTTGTTACAGCTTCTTCCATCCTTAGGTGATGAGATATGCTATCAATTATAATGGTTCGTACTTTACCTTTCTCCTGAGATAGCTTCACCGGTAATTGTGTGAAAAGGGTATGGTCTTGATTTTCAATATCCTGGCAGTAAATGCAAGAAATATTATCCATCAGAACTTTTTTATCCGACTTGGAATTGTGATGGTCTATCATGTCCTGAAGTCGTCTTGTTTCTAATGGAGATTCAGTCGAAATATAAATGCATTGATTATTCTGCGGATCGCCAAACAATTGTGTATATATGGATAGCTGAAGAAGAAACTGTGACTTTCCACAGCCACTTGCTCCAAATATTTCAGTTATTTCACCTAATGGAATTCCCCCATTCAATTGTCGATCCAAAGTTTCAAGGCCAGTCAGTATAAAATGATCTTGTATATGCTTCTCACCGAATCTGTCTTTCAAACAACATTGAGTTGATGCTTCAATACATTCATTCTTCAAGATATTCAAAAATTCCTCCACTTCTCTAATTGATCTGCCCAATCTCTTAGATAGTTGAGGGAGGTTCGAGCTTGATGACAAATGAATCGAAGACAAAAGATCAACAACTGTTAGTCCATTTGCCTCTATTGCTGAAGTGAGCGTAGCAAAATTATTCCCAATATTAACATCATTGGGAGAGAGTTGTTTGAATATATCCATGTTCACTAAGATTGATCTGATACAACAATTTTTTTTTTCTACGCGTTACTTATTATCGCACTTTAATAGCTATAGCTATTAGCTTAAAATTGTAAATAATAGAAGTATAATCTATATTTAATATACACAAATAGAACTATAATTAAATAAATATAACTTGTAGATTCAAGCTAAACCTTCACTAGCTTTAGGAATCATAAAATCCTTGGCTTTTAAAAATTTGACTAGGAAATTTGGTGCACTCCAGCCAAACATTAAACCAATACCACCATTTCTTGAAATAGGAACTAATATAGTCGTCTTTATTGGTGAATAAGGCTTGAGCTTGGAATTCTTATTACCAAAGAATTCAAGGTCAACAACCGATTCAAAAGTCGCTTTTTGGACATAGCTTAAGTTCACAAGGGTATTTTCACCGATCGAAAGAATGTCACCTAACCCTAATACATTGTTATGGCCCTCAACACGGAAGTATTTGTCGGTCTTCAAGTATCCATTGTTATCAAGGAATTTTTTGTCTAAAAATTCCGAATTAGGAGTTACACCATAAGCTGGTATAACGACATCAGCATCATCGGATGAACCATCTTTGAATATAACCTTGGAACGAGTACCATTTTCGTCAAAACTGGTAGACCTTTTATTATTGATAACTTTGACTCCTAATGCAGTCAATTTGTTAGTGGCAGCTTTAGATTTGCTTTCGCCCAAAGGTGCAAGAGGACCAACCAGACCGGTATACAAAATAATATCCTTTTCCTTACCGTAAAGCGAACCCAATTCACCTGCTGTTTCTACACCAGTCGCCCCACCTCCTAATATAATAATCTTCTTAGCACTTTTGGTAGATTTATTTAATTTCTTGATCGAATCAACCGTATCCTTATGGTCCCCTAACAACCTAAATGCAGCATTATCTGTCCTGCAGCCTGATGCTACAACCAAGAAATCGTATTCAACAGTCAGCTTTCCGTCAGCACCTTCAACAGTTAACAAGTTCTTATCAAAATCGGCAATCTCAACTTTTCCATGAATAAACTTATAGCTAATACCTTCAGAATGTTTCTTTAAAGTTTCTTCTATAGGGAAAATAGTTTGTTCAATTTTTTCTGGCTCCGTAATTAAACGAGGAGTGGCCACAGTATAATATGCATGTGTAGATGGTGATATTAATGTAACACGAATTGACTTGTTCTTATGGCCAAAAATGGTTTTAGCAGCAGTGATACCAGCGAATGAACCGCCAATTATAACTATATGTTTTTCTGAATTCGACATAGCAAGTTAGAGTTGAATTTGTTTACGTCTTGAAATTAAGTGAATATGCTATTTATTTTATATAGTCGCGATCAGCAATGAGAATTACTAATTAACTCCGAAACAAGCATAAGATAAAATAGAATATAATAATTTCACAAGTCACTATTTGCATACGATATTAAGAAGGCTTGAAAAGTATTGAGAACATTCTGGGTAATAAATGCATTTCGCCTGTAAAAAATCATAATTACTTATATATTACAATACATAAATAATTAGGCTAACATATCGCCTGCTTTAGAAATCATGAAGTCCTTTGATTTTAAAAACTTGATGAAAAAGCTTGGAAAATTCCAGCCAAACATTAAACCAACACCCCCAGTTCTGGAAATAGGAACACCCAATGTAGTCTTTACAGGTGAATATGGCTTAAGTTTAGTATTCTTATTACCAAAGACTTCTAGGCTAACCACAGATTCGAAAGCCGCCATTTGGGAGTATTTTAGGCTTATAACGGTATTTTCACCGATCGCAAGAATATCACCTAAGCCTAACACATTGCGATGGCCCTTGACACGCAAGTATTCATCAGTATTCAAGTATCCTTTAGAATCGAGGAATTTTGGATCTAAAAATTCCGAATTAGGAGTTACACCATAAGCTGGAATAACAACATCAGCATTTTCAGATAAACCATCTTCAAATAAAACACTAGAACGAGTGCCACTTTTCTGAAAATTTGTAGATTTTTTATTGTTAATAACTTTAACACCTAATTCAGTTAACCTTGAAATAGTTTCAACAGATTTTCCAGGACCTAACTGTAAAAGAGGACCTGTCAGACCGGTGTACAATACTATTTCCTTCTCTTTTCCGTAGAGATAACCTAGTTCCCCAGCTGTCTCAACACCTGTTGGACCACCACCTAATATAATAATCTTCTTTGCATCTTTAGTTGTTCTATTCAATCTTTTTATGGAATCAATTGTATCTTGATGATCACCACCTAATTTGAATGCTGTGTCGTCTGTTCTAGAACCCGATGCCACAATTAAGTAGTCATAGTTAATTGACTGTTTGCCCTTACCATTTTCCACAATCAAAGAGTTATTTTCAAAATTAGTAGAAAGAACTTTTCCCAATATGAACTTGAAATCAACTCCATTTGAGTACTTCTCTAATGTTTTTTCAACCGGAAACAAAACTTTATCAATTTTCTCAGGTTCCATAATTAAGCGAGGACTGGCTACATTGAAAAAAGCATTTGTAGATGATGATATCAAGGTAACACGAGTTGACTTATCTTTATGGCCAAATATAGTTTTAGCTGCAGTGATACCAGCGTATGAACCGCCAATTATTACTATATGTTTCGAGGAGTCTGACATTATTTGCAAATCAAAAGTTTAACCTGTAGGCATAAATCGGACGATCGCGCATTTATGTTCGTATTTATTCGAGATGCTTAGAAATTGTTATTTTATTAATAAAAATTAATAATTATCTCCGTCGGATCTAGGCCTAATAAGGATATGGAAGACTGCTTCAAGCGAAAGAATATGGGATAACACCACTGTCGTCGACATTTTGCAATTTTTTTGTGAAATAAGCTTAGAAATAGCTCATTCTGATGACAAATGAGAAACCTATAGATTTGATTAGCATCTGAAAGTGTAACTGTAAGCTCTACTATTTTCAAAAGAGTCAAATAATTTTATTTATTTATTTCGCAGGTATACTGGATACAAATTATTTACATCAACTAATAAATTAATGAGCACCAGAAATGAAGAACCATTTGTCAACGGACTTGTCGATTGGAGCAGCTGGTTGAACAGAAGCTGGTGGGACATCGTTGGCAGCAGCTTCAGAGAAGGTTTGGGTAGAGGACAAAGTAGTGTTGTCTAAAGCAATACCCTTAGAGTCGGCAGATTCACCCTTGATTAACTTTTCCCAAGCTTCGCTACATTCATTGATGACTTCTTCGGCGTATTTCTTGTTCTTACATTCACCGGAGAAAGCGAATTGGTTTTCTGGCTTACCATCTGGAATCTTGTAGATTCTGAACCATTCGTTGGTGGCTCTCAATAAACCTGGTAAGTGGGTTTCAACATCTTCAATATCGTTTAACTTTGGAGCCAATGGGTCATTGACATCGATGACAATGATCTTCCAGTCGGTTTCACCTTCATCTAATAAAGCCATGACACCTAAGACCTTGACTTGCTTGACTTGACCGACATATGCGACTTGTTCACCAATTTCACAAACATCTAAAGGATCGTTATCACCCTTAGCCTTGGTTTCTGGGTGAACTTGGTTTGGGTCTTCCCAGGTTTGTGGGAAAGCACCGTAGTTGTGAATGTAACCGTGGTGTGGGAAACAGTTACGGACAAATCTCAACTTACCCTTCTTGGTATCTTGGAGAATTGGGTTTAACTTTTCTTCCTTAGAGATTTCTAACTTGGCGTTGGTCCATCTTGGAACTTCAACAATCATGTTTAAAACAGTCTTTTCTTCATTAGCATACAATGGAATATCATGGAATGGAGAGACTGGCTTACCATTTTGTTCAATGAAGACTCTGTAGTCTAATGTGTTTGGGGCACCAATTTGACGAGCTGTGAAAGACATTTTTATTTCTTAAATTCGATTAATTGAATGGAGAAAACAAAAATTAAAGGTATAAATCTGAAAAATCAAGTATAGCTTTCGGTGTTTCGTCGATCTACGTGGGAATGTTACCCGCAACACGTGTAATTATGTAATGGCTAAGCGGATCATTTTTTTTGGTTGCAGACTACCTTTTGTTAACAGCGATACAATAGTCATACCAGTGGCTTGGTGTTCTAGGATAGTGCTTGGAAAAGACGTATATGACGCTACTGAATGTATTGCTTGATTTTTCTCAAAATATATTCATTAGGACAGGAATCCACTATGTTCATTTCGGATTTTTTAAATAGAACCAAACCTCTTGTAAGTTCTCTGTGCCATTTGTTCAATTCTTGCTCTTCTGGAACAGGCCTTTGTAGCAGCTTAATGTCTCTAATGAAATTACTCATCATTCTCCAATCTCTAGCCGAAATATCTAACCACCCACTAGCATATTCCGTTAAAAAAACCCCGGCAAACGTTAACTTCGGACAGACGACCGAATCGAAGTTTTTGGCATACTTGTAGTTTTTGCAGATACTTAGACCATACACATCGGAATCCATAAACGCCATTATTGGTACTTTGGGATATGTTTCGCCCAATGATCCCACAAACCGCTTCGTGAGGCTATCTGGGAATCCCTTGCCCGTCACGGCAATCAAACTGACATCTATGTTTTGGATATACTTACAGAACGACTTGAAAACTGCCTCTTTTTCGATCACTACAATGCCCTTCGGAGGGTCAACGGCTTCCAACTCGTTTGTGCGCGGTATCAACACTGGCTCGTCCAACTCACACTCAATTCCCATCCGTCTAAACCGCATGTTGCCAAAAATAAGCCCTTTCTGCGACGCAAATATCTTGAGGTCCTTCTCAGCGCACATTCCTAGCGACCCCACTATGCATTCAATCAACTCGTTGGCAAACGGCTGTGATTTCTGGAACAACCCAACGTCCTGATAATACACATCTCTCTTGGTGGTGGTTCGATCCTGTACGAGATTGACGATCATTGTCTTCAAAACCTTGATAACCGCCGCAAATCGTCTTGCTTCCACCTCACTGCCGCCCAATTGTCCCACTTCGTAGCCTTTAATGCTCCCGGAATATGTTATCTTACGGCTCCTACAATATGGCTTGTGGAAAACAATTACAATATCGCCACTGATATTACTTCTAATCTGTTCCCATAATCCAAAAAGCTTTTGCAACGGTAATCTATATCGCATTAATATTTGGTGTCATAATAGCTTAATTTCTACTTTTAAAAAGGTCTATCATACGTCGGTTGCACATCTGGATAAAAATATACCTTAACCGGTTTAATTACATAGGTCTTATACTTCATTGGCTATTGTTTAGTAATTCGTAAAATCAGCCAAGAGATCCTAAGAGTTCCCTTTTCTACCGAATGAGAAATCAAACGAGAAAAAAATGAGACTGTGCCCGGCTCAAGGAATAAATGATTCTTATAAGAATATAAAAAAAGGGTCCGAAATCCGTATATAATATCAACTTCTGGAAGACATAAAGTATCAATATGTATATACAGAACGTCAATAAGAGAGACTGGGAAAATAGTTCATGGACATCAGGTGGAGGTGCAAGATGGGCCTTCTTTGCTGTGTTTATAGTGCTCATTCTTATAGTGGTGTTGGGAACTATTCGGGTAAATAAAAAGCGGTCCCAACAGGGAATTCAACCCATATATGGGACTCGTTGGATGACACCACCTTCATACGTGCAATCACAGACCCAATATAACCAGCCAAATACCAGAGACCCCGATATGCCTACAAATTATGTTCCAGCATACTCGGCCGAGGCAACTGAGTACGATATGGGATACTACGACAATAGTGGCAAATTCCATGCTAATCCAAATGCCAAGTCCCAGACAAACGTTGAGATGTCGGACGTTACATATCCTGAAAATGCACATCAGCGACTGAGCAGCGGAACTGCTGGGGCACCAGTGGGCCGGATACCTACGCTTCACGAACAGAGTGATGAGAATGACGACGAGGACTTGTACAGACCGCCACCGGGGCCACCTCCGTCAGCTGGTCGCTTGGATACAGGAGGAACAGCATCGACAGTCTCTCCTACGATACCAGGACAATTTCCTACCAACGATAGGGCCACATGAAGCTAATCATTAGAGTGCTGGAACACTACATTGTGATGCGAATAGAACGCCATTGATCACATACATCGATGTGTTTAAACAAATACCCGATGCCTATGGTATGGGGGAATGAACTCTGCTTAAGTGGGTCTAGTAAAATGAGAGGTGCAATGTTTAGAATCTGCAGAAATAATCACATTTATTTAAACTCATTCTGGTTGTTAGCATCCGTGATCAGGTCTTTGTTAATGGGTACTAATACGCTACCACAATATGCATAGTCATACTTTATAGTTAATCAAATTAATAATTCGATAAGATTTGTAGACTGGCATATTTTTAAAAATAAGCTGTTCTTTGTTCACTACTTGGTATATACTGTCATTTCTACGGTTCATTGAAGAGGTAAGAACGAAATAGTATAATGATACCATGTTATATTTTTGACTTAGTATCATAAAATTTGATTAAGAAATAGAATTCATGCTTTTCTGAAAATTTTTTGGAAGATTCCCGTTTAGTGGTTGTATACTCTCTACTCCCCATTGCATTAAACGACTACGGTTCTGTTTTACCGGTAAAGTAAATGCCAAATTTAAAACTGTAACTCTATGGCGACAAGTGTGAAATATATCGCTTATTAGTATGTACTAACATAACTTCAAGTATTAGCTAACTGTCTTGTAAAAGTTATGAACTACATACCCTTGATTATACTATATAGCATATGTAACGCTATAGACCGGAGAAAGAAAATTCCCGTCTTTACACCCCGGTAAAGAGCTTTCTGGTCGCATATTTCTGTCATTAACTTTTTCTACATTCTTCTTTCAGCTTCCTCTAAGTATCTCACTCACATCTAAACGCCTCGGCCATAGTATAACGCCCTTTTGTTAACAACAAAATCCAAACAAATACCGCGACTTGCATCACCGTGTTCAACGCAAATGCCGAATCTCACTTGCTTTACGGATACATACTTTAATAGTAAACTGTCGTCAATTTTAACAGTTCGTGCGTATTTGACGCAAGAAACTACACTAGTAGAGGAACTACTGCAATACACGTATTCGTATGGAAGCATCATCAAAACACACTTCTCAGAAAATATTCTGAAAAAACACCTCAAAAATGGGAATAAAATTTTTTACAGGACCTGGTAATAGTATCTTCAAAAGACTATATTCCCCATGTGAACATGTAAAGAAGCATCAATATGTGCCGTGGTCTTCTTCACCCATCGATCATCCATCGGCGATGTTCATACGATCACTTAAATGTAAAACCGTCTTCTTCAAAACAACAACTATACTGCATGGTCGTTACTTTACAATCTGTATTCACCCGTGTTTCGATGTCTCATGTAAATGAAGTTTCCTTATGACATCATACTTACCGGGCGCGGTCTTTTAAAGTTGCTCATACCAGCAGCATGTTTGTATATTGAATAATTATGTACACACCCCACATGCCAGCCTTCTTCCTTGGACCAATAGAAAAACTATAACTGAATTTGTTTGTTTGTTCAGCATCGGCCCACATGACGACAATTGCTTAAGCCGTGCCATAAACAGTTTTGTGAAGAATTTCATATGATAAAGAATGAAATTTTATTGTTTAGGAAAGTACTCTCTGCTATTGTCCCTTATTGCTCATCTTAGGAATCCGTGACTTTCAAAAATATACATATAAGGGCAATTGGTTGTTGTTTTTCGTTTTCAATAGGTTTTAAGACGAATTGACTTATTTAAGATGGCTAGCAGTAGTGGAGAATCGGATAATTCCGTTTCTCAATTTGTATCTACGTTAATACCTACATTGGTTATTGCGCTTATTTTCTATTTAGCATTTATTGGTATTAGAAAGAAGCAACAAAGAGTTTATGAACCAAGAAACGTTGTCGAAACAGTTTCACCAGACTTGAAGCCTGGTGAATCTCCAGCTGGAATTTTTGGATGGGTGTCGTTTTTATTGCACAAACCAGAAACATATATTATTCAACAAGCAGGTGTTGATGGATATTTCTTCATCAGATTCCTCTTTCAATTTGCCGTGGTATGCTTCATGGGATGCTGTATTTTATGGCCTGTTTTGTTCCCTGTCAATGCTACGGGTGGAAATGGTCAAGAAGGATTGAATATTTTATCATATGCTAATGTTAAGGACAAGAATAGATTTTTTGCTCAGATCTTTTTGAGTTGGGCGTTCTTCGGTTCTGTATTATTCTTGATTTACCGTGAATTGGTGTACTATACCACTTTTAGACACGCTCTTCAAACCACTCCATTATATGATTCTTTGTTATCGTCCAGAACCTTGTTATTGACTGAGGTTCCTGAGAACTTATTGAAGGAAGATGAATTGAGAGGTTACTTTCCTACAGCCACCAATGTGTGGTATGCCCGTGATTACACTGAATTAACCAAGAAGGTTAAGGAAAGAAACAAGCTCACCAACAAGTACGAAGGTACTTTGAACAAGACACTTACCAAGGCTGTTAAAATCAGAAATAAGGCATTGAAGAAAAATAAGGAGCCTCCTTTACCAGCCGATGATTTAGATAAGTACTTGAAGGATGGTAAGAAGAGACCAACCCACAAATTGAAATTCTTGATCGGTAAGAAGGTTGACACGTTGACTTACTGTCCAGAAAGATTAGGAGAATTAAACACTGAAATCAAGAAGGACCAAGCTCAGCACAATGCTAACACTCAAATTCCATCTGTTTTTATTGAATTCCCAACTCAATTAGAATTGCAAAAAGCTTACCAAGCTATTCCTTATAACAAGGAATTAGGTAATTCTAAGAGATTCAGTGGATTAACTCCAGATGATGTGATTTGGGAGAATTTGCATTTGACTACGACTAAGAGGAGAATCAAGAAGGTAATTGCTTCTACTGTATTAACTTTGATGATTATTTTCTGGTGTATTCCTGTTGCTGTAGTTGGTGCTATTTCAAATATTACTTTCTTGATTAAAAAGGCCCCTTGGTTAGAATTTATTAATAATATGCCAGATAAGCTTAAGGGTATTATCACAGGTCTTTTGCCAGTTGTTGCATTGGCTATTTTGATGTCTTTGGTTCCACCATTTATCAAGAAAATGGGTAAGGTTAGTGGTTGCATAACAATTCAACAAGTTGAATCTTATTGTCAAGCCTGGTTTTATGCCTTTGAAGTTGTCCACGTATTTTTGGTGGTAGCTTTATGTTCTTCTTCTATTTCTGCTGTCCCAGATATTGTGGAGAATCCATCTTCTCTTATGCCATTATTGGCTCAACAATTGCCAAAATCTTCCAATTTCTATATTTCTTATCTTTGTTTACAAGGTTTAACAATTTCTGCGGGATTATTGTTACAAATTGTTGCATTAATTTTAGCTCAAATATTGGGTAAGATCTTGGATGGCACTCCAAGGGCTAAATGGAACCGTTGGAACACTTTGGGTCAACCCTTCTGGTCCGTTATTTATCCAGCTTATGAATTGTTATGTGTTATTGCATTCGCATACTCTATCATTGCTCCATTAGTGTTGGGATTTGCGTTCGTTACGTTTGTTTTGATATATTGCGCTTACATGTACTTATTAGTTCATGTTTTACAACCAAACAAGACAGATGCCCGTGGTAGAAACTATCCAAGTGCATTGTTCCAGTTATTCGTTGGCCTTTATTTAGCTGAGATTTGTCTTACAGCATTGTTTGTTTTCGGTAAGAATTGGGCTGCTGTCGCCTTAGAAGGTATTATGATTGCGGTCACTGCTCTTTGTCATATCTATTACAAATGGAAGTTCTTGCCATTATGGGATGTTGTTCCTGTATCTGCTATTAGATATGCTGCTGGTGATGCAACATACCAATATCCAATGCACGATCAAGGCAGGAAAGAAATTAAGATTGAAGGTGAGAACTACTGGCAAGGTGGAAACCAATTAGGTTTAACTGGTGATCATGATCAACAAGTATTGCCAAACGTTCATGAAAAGGATGCCTACTTGGGAACTGGCTCTGACTCAATTATTAATGATGGTACCAGCCAATCTAAGGTAACTACCGACTCGAAACAACCGTTCAATAGAAACAATACCGTCAATGGAAATGTAGTTGACGAAAAGGCAGTTGGTGTTGCAGGTACTGGGAACAAACCTATTACCTCCGAGCCTCAAGGTTCTAAGCTCACCAGATTCTTCAAGCCTAAGTTACAAACCTTTGACTTTGTTAGAGATAATATGCCTGAACCTTACTTCAACTACATTGAATACAACCCAGATTTCATAAGAAACGCCTATGAAGATCCTGTTGTCAACGACGAAGAACCACATATCTGGATCGCCAGAGACGACATGGGATTATCTGAAATTGAAAAGAATAAGGCTTTAGAAAACGGAGTCGATGTTTCTGATGAGAATGCTATGTACAACGAAAAGGGTGCATTAATCTACACGGGTGCCCCACCTTCGTACGAAGAAGCTTTGAAAATATAATCTTATAATGTTCGTGTTTTGTCTGTTTTAATATCGAAGACAGTTGTATAGTTTTTTAATTTTGATTTATTTATTACTTCTTGCCGATTCTATTTAATTAGCTACTTTCTTTTAATGTTTTAAATTTTTGATAATCATTGGTGTAGGGCTTTTCAATGTAGGGTCAACCAGAGTTAATCTCGCATAATTTAGTTGATCGTAAACATGATCTTGCATGATCACTTTATGGCTCACATACGAGAAATACTCCCAAAAAAATTTACTCATTTAGTTTCGTTCAGGTTGGAAGACATATTGAATAACTAAAGATGGCTGGAACAACAGAAGATAATTCCGTTTCACAATTTGTATCTACGTTAATACCAACATTCGTACTTGCTGCAGTATTTTACCTAACTTTTATTCGCATTAGAAAGAAGCAACAAAGAGTTTATGAACCAAGAAACGTTGTCGAAACAGTTTCACCAGACTTGAAGCCTGGTGAATCCCCAGCTGGATTTTTTGGATGGGTGTCATTTTTATTGCACAAACCAGAAGTCTATATTATCCAGCAGGCAGGTGTTGATGGCTATTTTTTCATAAGATTTCTTTTCGAATTTGCGGCCATTTGTTTTATTGGATGCTGTATTTTATGGCCAATTTTATTCCCTGTTAATGCAACTGGTGGAAATGGTCAAGAAGGATTGAATATTTTATCATATGCTAATGTTAGGAATAAAAACAGGTTCTTTGCTCAAATTTTCTTGAGTTGGGTCTTCTTTGGTGCTGTATTATTCTTGATTTATCGTGAATTGGTGTACTATACCACTTTTAGACACGCTCTTCAAACCACTCCATTATATGATTCTTTGTTATCGTCCAGAACCTTGTTATTGACTGAGGTTCCTGAGGACTTATTGAAGGAAGATGAATTGAGAGGTTACTTTCCTACAGCTACAAATGTGTGGTATGCTCGTGATTATACTGAATTAACCAAGAAGGTCAAGGAAAGAAATAAGCTCACCAACAAGTACGAAGGTACTTTGAACAAGACACTTACCAAGGCTGTTAAAATCAGAAACAAGGCATTGAAGAAGAACAAGGAGCCTCCTTTACCAGCCGATGACTTAGATAAGTACTTGAAGGATGGCAAGAAGAGGCCAACCCACAAGTTGAAATTCTTGATCGGTAAGAAGGTTGACACTTTAACTTACTCTCCAAAAAGATTAGGAGAATTAAACACTGAAATTAAGAAGGATCAAGCTCAGCATAATGCTAACACTCAGATTCCATCTGTTTTCATTGAATTCCCAACTCAATTGGAATTGCAAAAGGCTTACCAAGCTATTCCTTATAACAAGGAATTGAAATGTGCTAGAAGCTTCACTGGATTAACCCCAGATGATGTGATTTGGGAGAACCTACCTTTGACTCCAACCAAAAGGAGAGTCAAGAAGATTATTGCTAATACTGTGTTAACTTTAATGATTATTTTCTGGTGTATTCCTGTTGCTGTAGTTGGTGCTATTTCAAATATCACTTTCTTGATTAAAGTAGCGCCTTGGTTAGAATTCATTAATAATATGCCAAGTAAGCTTAAGGGTATTATCACAGGTCTTTTGCCAGTTGTTGCATTGTCTATTTTAATGTCTTTGGTTCCACCATTTATCAAAAAGTTGGGTAAGGTTAGTGGTTGCATAACAATTCAACAAGTTGAATCTTATTGTCAAGCTTGGTTTTATGCCTTTGAAGCTGTCCACGTATTTTTGGTGGTAGCTTTATGTTCTTCTTCAGTTTCTGCTGTCCCAGATATTATGGAGAATCCATCTTCTCTTATGCCATTGTTGGCTCAACAATTACCAAAATCCGCTAATTTCTATATTGCTTACCTTTGTTTACGAGGTTTGGCAATTTCTGCAGGCTTGTTGGTCCAAATTGTTGCATTAATTTTAGCCCAGTTCTTGGGAAAGATCTTGGATGGTACTCCAAGAGCTAAATGGAACCGTTGGAATACTTTGGGTCAACCCTTCTGGTCCGTAATTTACCCCCCTTACCAATTGTTGTGTGTGATAGCGTTTGCCTACTCTATTCTTGCTCCATTAGTGTTGGGGTTTACGGTCGTTACGTTTGTTTTAATATATTGCGCTTACATGTACTTATTAGTTCATGTTTTACAACCAAACAAGACAGATGCCCGAGGTAGGAACTATCCAAATGCTTTATTACAATTATTCGTTGGTCTTTATTTAGCTGAGATTTGTCTTACTGCTATGTTTGTTTTCGGTAAGAATTGGGCTGCTGTCGCCTTAGAAGGTATTATGATTGCGGTTACTGCTCTTTGTCATATCTATTACAAATGGAAGTTCTTACCATTATGGGATGTTGTTCCTGTATCTGCTATTAGATATGCTGCTGGTGATGCAACATACCAATATCCAATGCACGATCAAGGCAGGAAAGAAATTAAGATTGAAGGTGAGAACTACTGGCAAGGTGGAAACCAATTGGGTTTAACTGGTGATCATGATCAACAAGTATTGCCAAACCTTCATGACAAGGAAACCTTGGAAACTGGCTCCGACTCAATTAATGACGGTACTTACAGCCAATCTAAGGTAATCACCAACTCAACACAACCAACTAATAGAAATACTATCCCTGATGAGACGACACTTGGCTCTGGAATTCGGACTACTAAGCCAAGGGGTTCCGCGTTTTCAAGATTTTTCAAACCTAAGTTGCAATCCTTCGACTTTGTTAGAGATCATATGCCAGAACCTTACTTCAACTATATTGAATACAACCCAGATTTCATTAGAAACCCTTATGATGATCCCGTTGTCAAAGACGAAGAGCCACATATATGGATCGCCAGAGACGACATGGGATTATCCGAAATTGAAAAGAATAAGGCTTTAGAAAACGGAGTCGATGTGTCTAATGATAATGCTATTTACAATGAAGAGGGCACTCTTATCTACACGGGTGCCCCACCTTCGTACGAAGAAGCTTTGAAGGTCTAACCCAATAGTGTAGTGTGTCTTTTTGCGTTATCACGTTATGTCTGCTTTAGTATCAAGACTATTGTAAAGTTTTGATATCCATTTACTTCTTGGCGAATTTTTCAATTATTTAGGTAACAATTAATTCTTTCTTATTTCAACAGTTCTTGATGTAGGGTCCCCAGAATTAGTCTTGTATGGTTAGCCAATTTATCTCCGAGCTCCGATATAGAGATTGCTCTTCGCAGTGCTGCAACTGCACCCCTTTCAATTCCAAATCAATACACCCGTAATAAACTAAGGTTGCGAATTTGGTAAGCATAGTTCAGTCATTAGCAACATAGGGTTAACTCCACCTTTAGTCATATAAATAGGAAAACGAATCAGCGATTTAGTATTTCGTATTATATTTGAGGCTATTTAAAGTAGATTACCAATTGTATCTAAGCGTACAATCATTTAAAGGTCTATCAATCATTTCAAGAGTTTGCAATTTCAATATCACAATGTTTAGAAGAATTCCATTAAGAGCAAAGCCAGCTCTAACTATATTTCGTCGTAATCTTGTGGATGCCGAAATCAACATACCTAAACGTGTTATTCCCGAAAAGGATATCGATGGACCCTCTGCAAGTCTTAATAACGGGGTTAAGGGCCAAAAAACATTTCCTTCTGGTTCAGCTAAGAAGAACTTCTTCAAAGAATTACCAAAAGCTATACAAGCTCTTATTGCAATAGGCACAATTATGATATTTTGGCCTATGGCAACAGTAGGAATAAGTAACTTTACGCATTCAGTTCCCAGTGAGAGTACTTCAGCTGTGAAAATAGGTCCTAAAGGTACAACAACCGTGGATATTCCTCAGACTTACGCTCATCTCGATAAACCAACAGAAGATGAAGACGAGTAATTATAACATATTGTTTACGTATAATTATACACGATCTGAATTATTTTCCTAATTATGTATTAAAATGTTAATGTAGAAACGTAGAAATGCTCAGTAATGAATTGACAGAAAAGAAGTTATTTGCCTAATTAAATCACTTTAAATTGAGGATCATCATCGTCTGAACTAGCTTGGAGTTCTTCATCCTTGGATGGTTCGCCTGGGATACCGAAGTCACCTTCCCAACCATTATCGATCAAATAGTTCTTGAATTTGATATCCTCTTCCAATAAATCGTCTTCTTTCAAATGAGGAATGAAGAAAAACGCTACCAAGACACCAGCTAAACCACAGATAGCCGCAATTATGAATGTCCATTTTGCCCCCTTATGATTTTGAATTGGGGTAAATGTCTCAGTACCTACGACGGCCCCAACTTTACCCAAGGCTGCACTGAGGCCGTAACATGTGCCTCTTATAGGTGTAGCAAATGATTCCAGTGATACTAATCCCATCATATCTCCCGGACCCAAGTTACCAGAACTCATCATAAGGCCATAAAAGACAATGAACAACGCTGGAATACTCTTTATTTTATCATAGCCTATTCCCACGATCAAACCGAAAACGATATAACCACAGAAACCAACAATTAAAGTATATTTTCTACCAATTCTATCACATAAATAGGCTCCAATAAACACACCTGGAATAGCTATGATACCCATTAACAATTGCCATTCAGCGATCTTTTCTATGTCGGTAGTATCATCCAATACTGTTTTAATAATCCCAGCTGAAAAGACACCGTTAGGGAATGTAACAAAATCATACAAAAACCAACACCCGCAGGTACCAAGAAATCTTGGCCAATAGTACTTTAAAGCTAGCCAGTATGGAACCCGTCTCTTGATGGCACTTTTCTTATACAACTCAGAAGTAGCCATTTTAAGACGGAAATAGAATACGGATAACGGCCAAAATGCACCAATGGCGAACATAGCTCTCCATAATCCAGAGCTGACACCTTTTGTGATTTGATAAACAATCAAAAAGATGATACTTGCAAAGGGTCCACCGAAGGATAATGGTAAGTTAGTACATAACGTAAATACACCACCTCTTCTCCTTATTGATTCATTTGCAGCTTCGTTGGCAGAAACTGACGAGGCAGGGTATTCGGCCCCAATACCAAACCCCGTCACACCTCTTGAAATAAGCAACATCCAAAGCATTCCGTTGGTAGTAACACCATGAGATGCAGCACACATAATAGTACCCAAAATTAAGAAAACAGTTGCAACCACAATTGACCATTTACGCCCAATATAGTCACAAGTAAATCCTATAGCTACCTGTCCAAAAATGGTTCCAACCAAACTTGCGTTCGAAATAGCTGTTTTCATTTTTGCATCGTATGCTATTGGGTGCAATACCGGGAAAACAACATTTAACATCGTCATAACATTATTTTGGTACCCGTCAGATATCAAAGCAAATCCAGCACACAAGACAGTCAACACGTCTCTTATTTTAGTACCACCAGCAAATCTTTGTCTTCTTAACTCGGAGTCATGGACAAAATGCTTTTTATGTCCGTCATTGCTTGCTATAATATCATCTGAAGACTGATAAGACTGAGACCTGATAATATTGACAGGCTTTTGATCCTTTTGCATTTCGCTTTCTACCTGGCTCATTCTCACTAGATAAAAAAATACCCTTGACCTGATCCTCGTTAATTGGAATACAATAGATTTTTAAGAAGGCTCCGGCGTGTATTTATACTTTCAGAATAATAGAAATTCCCCCTCTTAATTCTTAAAGGAAATTAAAGTGTAGGTGCCATTTTTTCCTTTTGGCTAGAAATTTCATTAGTTAATTTAACTCCCTTGCATTGACACGTTCAATATTGATGTACATCACACGTTGTTTAGCTACTAAGCTTTGGTTATTCATATGCTTCGTGAGCTTATCTTTAGCACCACGTGCAGATATGTCGCTTTTGGCATTATAATTGAAGTATTTTTAAGTGCAAACTGCGTCCTATCATAGTTTATTTCAACGCATCTAAAACTAGTTCTACGATATTCTATTTACTATTTCTATGATTGTATGACACATGTCAATCCACTTTATTACTTGGTCATCTTATTTATCGCTGCCAGTTGTCTAGAGTAAAATCTCCGTATTTTTGCTATGTACGAGCAAACGACAGATTTTTGCCCAATTAGGAAAGAGTACGAATGGCTTCTTTTTTCCCACGTTTGAATCATCAGACGAGAGATAGAATAAATCCAAAGCATAAAGCGTTGTATACGATGACTGCGCAATTGTACTTGTACGATCTCGAAAACGTTTAAACGTGGTTAGAACCTGAGGTAATAAGCTCTTAGTAGCGTGTCGAAAGGGTGCAGATCGGCTACCGAACAGAGAACTCGGGATTACCGAGCGATTAGCCGTGTCATTTGTCTTCATCACGTCCCCCACATGACCTCCACACCGACGTCCTAAGCTTACATAACATCAGGTCATTTTTGTCGCGAACTTATATAATCAATGGACTGAAAATTTCAATTATTACTCACACCATTAGTATAAAGAGTACATTTTGCATCATTATTCTGGGGATAATTTTATTCATAAACATATAAAATGCCAATGTTAAAGGACCCTTCGGTCAAGTACCAAAGATTTGAGCTGATTAAATTACCAAACCGTCAATGGCCAAGCAAAGACTTAGACAAGACGCCTAGGTGGTTATCTACTGACCTTAGAGATGGGAATCAGTCTTTACCAGATCCTATGTCTATTTCTGAAAAAAAGGAATATTTCACTAAGTTGATCGATATTGGATTCAAGGAGATTGAAGTTGCATTTCCAGCTGCGTCCCAGATCGATTTCGATTTCACTAGATATGCTATTGAAACCGCCCCTTCAGACGTTTCGATCCAGGTTTTGTCTCCATGTAGAGAAGATTTGATCAAAAGAACCGTTGAATCGTTAAGGGGTGCCAAGAGGGCCACGGTACACATTTACCTTGCTACTTCTGACTGTTTCCGTAACGTTGTTTTTGGAATGTCCAAGGAACAATCTGTCGAATTAGCTGTCAAGTGCACTAAATTAGTGAGATCATTGACTAAGGACGACCCAACTCAAAAAGACACTATTTGGGACTTTGAATTTTCTCCAGAAACATTTTCTGACACCAGCTTAGAATTTGCCGTTGAGATCTGTGAAGCAGTGAAGTCAGCATGGGAGCCTTCAAAGGAAAGACCAATCATATTTAACTTGCCTGCCACCGTGGAAATGGCCACTCCAAACGTATATGCCGATCAAATTGAATACTTTTCTACCAACATTTCGAATCGTGAAACTGTCTGTATCTCATTACATCCTCACAACGACAGAGGATGTGCTGTTGCAGCTGCTGAATTAGGTCAAATGGCCGGAGCCGACAGAATTGAAGGTTGTTTATTCGGAAATGGTGAAAGAACGGGTAACGTAGACTTAGTGACTTTAGCCCTTAACTTGTATACTCAAGGTATTTCCCCACACTTAGATTTCTCTGATATTAATTCAGTGATTAACATAGTGGAAAAGTGTAACAAGATTCCAATCCACGCAAGAGCACCTTACGGTGGTTCTTTAGTTGTTTGTGCATTTTCTGGGTCGCATCAAGATGCCATCAAGAAAGGTTTCAACGCTCATTCTAAGCAAATCAAAGAATCCAAAGGCAAGAGTGTTCACTGGAAATTACCATACTTACCATTGGATCCAGAGGATATTGGAAGAACCTATGAAGCTATTATCAGAGTCAATTCTCAATCTGGTAAGGGTGGTTCATCCTGGGTTATTTTGAGAAACCTTGAATTAGACTTACCTAGAGGCTTGCAGGTTGATTTCTCTAAGGTAGTTCAAGCAAAGGCAGAAATCAAGGGACAAGAATTATCTAATGAAGAATTATGTGAATTATTCAAGGAAGAATATTATATTGATTACGAAAAGGACAAGACCATTGACCAATACTACAAGTTGCTCGATTACTCAATTTCAAATTCGAAAGAAGGTGTTAGAACCATTGATGTTGACTTACAGATTAATAACGAGACTAAATCTATAAAGGGTCAAGGTAACGGTCCTATTTCGGCATTTGCTGATGCTATATGCAAAGATTTAAATATCAATATTGATGTTAAACACTACCATGAACACTCCTTAGGAGATAAGTCCAATTCTAAAGCTGCAACATATATTGAAGTCGTCTTAGATGATAAGTCCACTAGATGGGGTGTTGGTATCCACGAGGATGTTTCGCAAGCTTCATTCTTATCTTTGATTTCTATTTTAAATGGTCTTCGTAGAGCCAGAGGTGATTAAATGTGTCTGAACTCGTTGTTGGATGCTAGTTTTTTAATTCCGTGTATCTATCTTACATAGTTAACAATAAAATCTATTTTGTGTAATTTTAGGTATTGATACTCCAAATGTAGATTATAAACCATCAATCAAGATCAACAAGAACTAAGGTTCGTGTTATTATTAGAGATGACACAAGATAGTGAACTTGATTTCGCTCTGGCTTATAAGCAAATAAATGAAGCAGAAGTTCAGGCAGACAGTTTAGAGAAGATGTTGGACCAACTTGATGCCAAGATGGACTCGATATTGAAAGAGGCCGAAAACATAAATTTCAACGGTACTAATGAAACGAATAAAAATAATGAAGATAATTCAGAACCATCGAATTAGCTCAAATAGAGAAGCGAATAATATAATCTAGACTCTATTAAATTGTCTATATACTTATTTATCATTTAATAAATTTAGCAAAGATTTTTTAGAGATGAATTCCGGCTCGTCAGTTTTCAGGAATGGGTTATGTGGCAATTTTGGGTTGATTAGATTTACATTACCATCAGGGAAGTTTTCAGGATTCAATTCTGGAATGCTAATCTTTGCTGGTTTACCACTCTCAAGCCACCATTTCATAACATCGGAACTAGGCGCAGGTAATACTTTATCATCAAAATCAGCATCAAATAAAGTTAAATTATTGCTTGTAATTAACGACTCATTAATATCACCAATACTCTTTCTATAATTTTCGTATAATTCGTGAGATAAATTCTTTTTGATACTCTCGTCAATCACGTTGGCAGACATAGTAAATGTTGCATGAACAGGTCTGTGATCTGAGAATATCAAATCTGGCGTTGAATCATATGATAATTGTTTAATAATCTTATTTCTTGATAAACTTAAAATTCTGTCAGTCCAAGCAGGGATTCTTTGCTTTTCAGATGTATCATAGCTTTTTGTACCATTATCAAATTTATATGTTGGAGCAAATGTTATTTCCATCTCATCAAAGAATGGAAAACTTTCTCCATTGGCCATTTGCTTGTTTAGTTGGTCATATTCAAATATTTTAGAGAATTCCTTCTTTTCAATGAGTGGCTTTATCTGTTCATTTGTTAGTCCAACCCGGTAATTAAAATCACCTAACCAAATCACTGCATCATGATCTCTAATTCTTCTATTTTTTGAGAACTTAATTCCCTTTGCAATAGACTTATAGTTTTGATGTCTTTCGTCCGTATTACTTAGACCAGCAGCCAAATGTGACGCAACAAGACAGATTTCGGAATTAGAATAGTTAAAACTCACTGCCACAGCACCTTTGTTTGCTCCCATTCCTCCGAATCCTGTTTTTTTAAATGATCCTTCAACATTGCTTACATTTTCAATTTTGTTTTCATTAATGAATAAAAATATTGCTATGCTTCCAATCTGACCACACCAAAGGGAAGCATATTTGTTATGATTTGGATTATGTTCTTCTAATGTATTCTTTATTTTCTTTTCCCAGAAATTTCTATTTGTTGAATCTGGAGTTACCATTTTACCTGCTGTTAATTCAGTAACTTCTTGAAATCCAATAAATACTACATCATAGTCACTGGTCGTATTATCCTTTTTAGGAAAAAGCCATTCAGATATGTCTCCCTCATAACAAAGACCATTTACGTTGAAGGTACTTGCATAAATAGATATGTCTTCATAAGAACTGAACTGTTTAGCCATTTTATTTAATTCCCTTGTAACATAATCATGTATTGGATTATGTAGTTTTAAATCCACTTGATCTTGCAAATGACCCAATAATTTTAGCATTGCCATTTCGCTGGGCTTTGGATTGACAACGCTACCTAAATATTTCTTGGAAAGATGTGACTTAACTGAACTTTTAGTAGAAGAACCACTCGATGCTTGCAATTTTGATGAATTTGAGAAATAACTTGAAGTGATTTTGGACAAATACTCATCATTTTCATACCATAATTTAGCATGCTTAATGAATAAATCAGGATCTACCGCAATTCCAGTATCACGGAATGCTAATTCAATAACTTCTTGACTTATAATTTTAGAAACAAAATTTGCTTTTTTAAGACTGTCGAATGAATTTATACGAAAAACTCCTAGTTGCTTACCAGTGAAATTTTTCTTGGACTTCTCGTAAAACAACGCTCCATAATCAATTATGGAATCAACCAAAATATTGGATATATTACGAGGATTCGAAGGTGTATAGCCATACTTTCTTATTGTAGCTAAATTAATTGGCAAATCAGTATATGGCAACTTGTAATTTAAAGACATTTTTCCGTTTGCGTTTGAGGAATTATTCTTATTAGTGTTGTTATTAAAATAATCAATATGCTTTTTATAATTGTCATTGAGTTCACCTTTATAACCATCCGATGATAATAAGTTAACAATATGGACCTCACTGAACTGATTAACGAGTTTATCAAAGTGTCTTGTAAAGGCATGTTGAGATGCTTCAAATGACCTTGGTGTGGAAATCTTCTTATTCTTTTTAGACGACAAAAGCGACTTCTTGTTAGGATTCTCTAACTCCCAAAATGTTGGAACATTTCCTCTTACTAGGACATACGAGAAACAAATCTTTTTAGTATATATAATTATTTCAGTTTCAACAAAATTCGAAACATCCCCTTTATCATCAACACCCCAGTCACCAAATAAGGGACCATTTTTCATGCATGATTGCTTTGAAATAATTGTCAACAACGCCTCTTCATTTGGTGTTATAGATGTGTTGACAGTTTGGGCAAATCCTCTTGTAATAGTAGTTAAAAATCCTGTCAAATCGAATTGTAATCTATCAGGAGGTGATAATCGATTACGAAATTCAATAAATTCCGAGATCATGTAAGAATTCCACATAAACCTCTTAAAGTAAGGGGAATCCGCCATTAATGTGAATGTTGGATCATTTATATCTCGGAACCCTCGTTCTTGAATATTAGAAGTTATATCGAAATCTTTAGAATAATAAAATGCACCCAGCTCAAGCAATTTCCTTACTGATGCAGCAGGATATCCAGAAGTAACCTTTTCTGGGTCATATTGGGGTGATTGCAGGTTGGAGTTTTGTGTTTCTTCTTCATTAACCACCAACTTGTTAATTAAATAGTCGTATTCATCATTATTCAAACAATAGAAATCAACACCGGTAATCCTTTGAATATCTTCACCTATCATTGGAGATGCAATCTTTGCTTGAGCCGTTATAAATCCTAGGTAGATGTTATTATTCACATTCAAAAGTCCAAGAAACCCAAGTAGCTGTCTGTTCAGTTTGGACTTATTTGGAGTTATATCTTTATAATTACTTAACTTCAATAAATCCTTTCTGACAAACTCGACAATTACCTTGTTAGATGATAATCTTCCTTTGGAATCAACTCCTTGGCTTGATGTACTTCCATGGTGATGATGATGCAAATGCATATGGTGGTGGTTGGAATTTTTGTAGACAGGGAAAGGGTGTCTAATAATCAACGCATAGTTATTACTAACTATTATAAGTGTTCGTGGTCTCTCATTGAGGTACAATTTCATCCTATAAAGCCGATTTTAAGAAGAGTAAAATAAGTATACGTATCGAAGTGGTCCAGCTTAAAAAGGCTGTACAGTAGAGTTGCGCAGTGCGACATATATCATACTAAATGTTAGACATAATACAAACTCTAAGGGACAAGTAAAATACTTATAAGAGTCAAAATACGAAGTTACGGATTAAAGATTAATAATTGATTTAACCCAAAATATTCAGGTAACTAATTTATATATTATAAAACACATACAACGTAAATGAAGAGAAAATAGCGAAGTTTTCTTTACATATCTCAACCTTATGCAAAAAATCTAGTATGCCTTTTTCGATTTCTTTTGTTTCAAATGAGCTTCTGGAATCCATTCAGAATTGTAGGCTTTACCAGTGGCAACAGAAATAGGACTTGGGGATGATGCTTTCTTAGAAGTTTTAGCGATTGGGGCAGTTCCTTCGATATATCTCTTGCCCCAAATATCATACACAAAGTAAAGAATAGCACCAATAGTAGCGACTAAAACTGCTTCCAAAAACAATAATTGAAGGTTGAAGAATGAGATTGGTAAATCGTTGACTGAAGCCAATTGTCCTCTAGCTTGGATAAACTTTAAATCGTCGTCGACGGCAACAAAGATTTGAGGAGTCAACAAGTAGTTGTCTGCAACTAAGTTCAATTCAATCTTTTGGATGAAGCTAGCTTTTTCACCAGCAGGAACCAAAACTGGACCCACAGCTGCTGCTGTTAAGTTTGTTTTAATATTTCCATTAGCTGGGTCACGGAAAGAGCCACCAACACCAACAATAGAGATTTCCTTATCTTCGTTATTGGCCACACTGTATTCCAACGAAATGGCTTCACCGTTGGTCAATTCGGCAACATCGGTGTTTGAAATCTCTGGAAATTCCGAGATTTTGTAGTCTACGACAAAGTTAATTGATCCCGTAGCCTTTTCAGAGTCAATTGGAGCAGCAATAGCAGAAGAAGCAACAGCAACCAATGCAGTAATTATAGAAAACGATAATTTCATTTTACGGTAATGTATGATTCGTGAGAGTTAGTGGTTATTAGTTTTGATTAAACACGGTGGACATAAATAGTGGACAGTAGTAAGCTCACATGACTTTCACAATTTTTTTTCAAATATCACCAGTTTGGTAAGTAGGTCTAAGATAACTGTCAACCAGTTTATGAATATAGTATAATATCAACTCGTTAAAGGACGTCGATTTCGAGGAATGATATTATGTTGGAAAAATCTGGTTACTAGGTTGGTGTTGAGGAGAAATATTCATTTTCAATCGAATTCTCATACAGCTATACGAAGTGTACGACACAGACAAAATGAAATATCAACACCAATAGGCCTAAACTCTACACATTTGTGGCGTATATCAATACTTCAGACTAATATTTATGGTAGTAAAACTCCCAATTTTAATATAAGGTGGTACGGTACCACAAGAAAGAATAATTACTTGAAAGACGATGAAACGTTTGAAGTACCCATAGAAATAGACCCAATCGAAACTAGGAGAACACAGAGAACTCGAAACTCAGGGAATTATCAGAAAAGCATGTTGAATGAAAAAAGACTAGCTCGTACGCAAAAGAGACAAGCTCGGGAAATAGTACGAATGAAAGAAGACCTGGAATTAAAGGATAATTATCATAGACAACGGAGTACAATAGTGGAAAATTTCTCCAATCCAACTCATATTAGCGGATTGTTTAAGCCAAGACCAAAAACAATTTGGAAAGATATTTTGGAAAAAAATGAAAATCAGTCTGTGTCCACGTATAAAGACTTAGCAAATACTTTGAACAATGGTTCTAGCTTTAGATATTATGCTTCGGAAATCCAGAATACTATGAATTTAATATCTACGTATTTTGTGAATTCTATTCTTGTGGAGATTAACATACGGAAAATATTTGCAGATAGATACTTGAACAGATATCCAGATTCATTTTTGTATAGAGATTCGTTAATGAATAATATTAAGGACGAGAAGAAGAAGAATGAAATATTAAAAATCCTTGTTCAGTTATATAATAGAAAGGAAAACGAAAATCCCCAAAGCTTCGATCATTTTTTCGAAAGTTTGAACCGAAATGTTATTGAAGAATTATTGGATAAAGAAATAATAGAATCTGACAATTTTAATTCGATAGAGGTTTATAGACATAACTTCAACGTTTTTAAATCGTCACAATACTTAAATTATGACCATTCTGATACGTTAAAATTCATCCAATCCTCCCAACCAATGAAATTTAAAAGCCCGGAACAAAATAATAGTGAGTATTTTGCAAAGCTTGAACCTATATTCAACGCGTATGACAGAAATGATCCTTTGAGTCATTTAAATTTGATTGCAAATGTGTCCAGAATATTGATGACTTGTCAGGAGTTTACTCCAACTATGAGTATTTTCAATTACTTGCTTGAAAAATTTGGCCAAATAGGATTATACAATTATCAATCAGTAATTTACGATAATTTACCATCATTGAGATACAAACAATCTTTGTTGGCGACCCCAGCACAAAATTTACTTAAGGCCCCAAAAATGGTGTACCAGTTACAGGATATTATAGAAAACGATCCTAAATTTCTCAATAGCTTAATTGATTATCAAGTTGTCAGAGATGACAGCGAGTTTTTCAGGGAGTTGTTATCATTTTATAGACTAGAAGAAATAGCAGCTCATGAAAAAGTGTTATTGAAGTCAAGCTTGAAGAGTCTTGTTTCAAAATCGAGATTTTCTAGTTTTAGATCAAGCATTCCTAAATCGATATCTTTCAACTGCGAATACCCTCTATTTATTTCAGTTGACTCGATATACTCGGCAATCAAAGCTTCTATTGATTTGAAGCAGTTTGAATTTATTGATTTGCTAGTAAGTAAATTGATCTTGCATTCAGTCATGATAAATGGCACAATAAATGTTGCATTAACGTTTGGGAAACAAAATAATATCAAGACGAATGAATATTCCCTTCTAATAGCCGAAGAGCTCTCGATATTCGAATTATCACGTAATATATTCACAAAAGAATTATTTATCCTCTTATTAAGGGCATGTCGCGAGTCTGACGACGTGGGAAGGTTGATGTGGCTAACTCCCCATTTAGATTTATACTTGTCCACAAACTTGGAAGAAAGTAGAGATCATTTGGCAATCATTAAGCAATACTTCAATGATTTGATTATCCATCAAGCAGCTGACGTACCAGACATCAAAACGTTCATTAACCAAGATTCAGAAGCTCCCATCGATTCTAAATTGATCTCATCTATCCACGAAACATTCTCTCTATTCAGAATAGATGGGAAACTTTTGAAGTACGATGAAGTATTGGATTTCAGGAACACTGTCGCAGATCAAGTATGTTTAACCAGGCAAAAGATTGATAATGAGCGAGAAAATATAAAAAAACACGGTGGAAAAGTGAATTTGAACCACTATCTGGACGATCTATACTTTTACCTCAATCCAGCAGGTGCATACGGAGATGACCCTACTAAAAAAACATACAAAAGATAGCATATATATGTACATAGTGTAAATAATAGACATCTAAGATATAGTCACGTGGTTTAGTCCATCTACAATTTTTTTTTCATACAGAAGACCTGAGTTGGTACCCTATACTCTAAGCTGCAGTTAATTACACAAGCAAGTACTCATAAAGTGTCTAGGTAGACATTCATCACAAGCTCCCCTTGAAACTTCTTGCACCCCAACCAGTGACTGCTACGTACATCTGAACTCCTACCAGAATGAAATTTTTAACCACCAACTTCGTCAAATGTGCCGTTAAATCTTGTGATTCTTCAGCCGACTCCTTCCCATTACAATACTCCGAATGCCAGCTTGCACAGGAAGAACAAGATTACAATCCCGAGTTCATAAGCCACATATTGGAAAGATTGGACTGGGATGCTATCATCAAAGTTGCAGCTGATTTGGGAAACACTACGTTACCTCCTACAAAGCCAGAAGACTTGGATCCAATCATGGAGGACAACCAAGTGATATTAAAGGACTTGCACAACTTATTAGTCGAAACTCATATCTTAGAAGGAAAGATGACTTGTCGTAATTGTGGACATATTTACTACATCAAAAATTCGATTCCAAACTTTCTTTTACCACCACATTTATGTTAAAATACCTGAAACTTCGTATCATCTGTACTATATTAATTTATATACTTTAATAAACCATAAGGAACTATGAATTATCTTCTTATCTATAAGGAACATTGTAGAAGGTGTTTGGTAGTTCACGTGTATAGGAGCCCCTCAGGCTCAAATCGCAAACAAATGGAGGAATATTCCAATTGATAAGTGATTCAATAGAATAAGTTCATTCAAGCCAAGATATAGGGGGTAGATATATCAAATAAGTGGTTGTTATATTGTGTTATATCATAGAATTAGTCTATTGTGGAGTTTCTTATAAGAAACTAGTTCAAAAAATAAAATAGAACAGCGTCATTAGAATCATACATTTTGTATTTTCAAATTGAAATATAGAATAAATGCATGGACAGAAAATTGAAGATATCGAAGATCAATAAGTATGGTTAATTTATCGTCTTCAAAATTTCATATCGCAGATGCTACGGATGAGGAGATACAGCAGGCACCGTCAGACGGAAATCTAAAGAGCCACGAAGATTCTATTAATCGGAGCAGTACGCCAAAATTTGGGTCTATATCGAGATTTTTTTTCAATAAGGAACAATCGGTGTCGTCAGATGTATCTAATGCTGATTCGACGGTTAGCTCCAACACGGACAGCTTGAATCATAGTCATGGGGCCAAATTCGGTGTGACGAACAGCGACACGAAAGAGGACGAGCATGAGGATCAGAAACAACAGCCAGGCTTGAATAAATTGAAAAGTTTTTTGAGGCTTTCTTCGAATTCGCTCCTATTGTCGAATAATGCTTCGAATGATAATGGGGACCCTCATGGTCCGAAGGGAAGCGAAGCAATAACGCCAAATGCTGATTCACTTACCCCAGTACACAGCAATGAAAATAGAGGTAAGTCGAAAGATGACAGCGAAGAGAGCCATACTGGGCATAAAGATGGCTCTAATGTATCGACGAAGCAAGAGGCTACCGGCGGTATGATGAAAAAGTTCATGCTTGGCAGAAAGAGATCAGTTTCAAGTCCAACTAGTCCCAGTGTGGGGAACAGGAAAACACAACCAAGCAATCTCCTGGTCAATACCCAGGCTCTGAAGGACGTTCCAGAAATTGTTACTGAAAACACAGAAAGTCCTGTGATTTCATCTAATCTTTACTTTGCCCATCAAGGTTTACCACCTCATATTAATAATCAGACCAAGAATAATCATAATCTCGCTGCAAACGCAACTAATGAAGATGATATTTCTGTTGCTTTAAGACATAATGATTCTGTATTCTCACTTAATGAAGGAGGGGTTTTGAAGCCTCCCAATGTATACCAATCAAAGTTAACTACAAGTGACGAATCAGGATCTGAGCCCGAAGCAATACCAGAGCATACCGACTCAGGCGTCAAGACTCCAGTAGAGAGCAATTTACAGAATAAGAGTAAGTTGGAAGTTCCGCTGCAAACTTTGCCTCATCCTGGACAAGCTAGCCCTTTCCAGAAGACGTTGAGAAGAGTTGCTTCGGCTCCATTAGTTCACAGGTTACTCAATGATTCAAACACAAGGTTACCACAAACGAGGGCATATGTTTCAAACGATGATGACTTTGATATCACCGAACATATTGGTGAGTTAAAGAGTGGTAGACCTCGAACATTAAGTAGAGGTAGAATGTACTCAAGTGCTTCTACGAAGATCATGGATGCCCAAGTTAATCAAAACAGTTTCAAGAAAATTAGATTATTAGGTAAAGGTGACGTTGGTAAAGTATATTTGGTTAAGGAGAATGCGTCAAATAAATTGTATGCAATGAAAATCTTATCTAAAAAGGAAATGATCGAAAGAAACAAAATCAAAAGAGCATTAGCTGAGCAAGATATCTTGGCAACCAGTAACCATCCATTCATTGTTACCCTATATCATTCATTTCAATCAAATGATTATTTGTATTTATGCATGGAATATTGTATGGGAGGTGAATTTTTTAGAGCTTTGCAAACAAGGGAAACTAAAACAATTTCTGAAGTTGATGCTAAGTTTTATGCAGCCGAAGTGACTGCTGCATTAGAATATTTACATTTAATGGGATTTATTTATAGAGATTTAAAACCTGAAAACATTTTGTTGCATCAATCAGGACATATTATGTTAAGTGATTTTGATTTATCGAAACAATCGGAGAGTACAAAGAATCCTGAGATTTTTTTCAATAAAACATCACATGGTTTAAGCTCTAACAGTAACCACAATGGACCAACTTTAGACACGAAAGCATGTATTGATGGATTTAGGACTAATTCATTCGTTGGTACAGAAGAGTACATTGCCCCTGAAGTTATTCGAGGTAAAGGACATACAAGTGCAGTTGATTGGTGGACTTTGGGTATTTTTATCTATGAAATGTTATTTGGTACAACTCCATTTAAAGGAAGGGACCGTAAAAAAACATTCGGCAATATTTTGAAAAAGGAAGTCAAATTTTTAGAAACTCGCTCGATTTCCTCCAGTTGCAAAAGTCTAATCAAAAAACTATTGATAAAAGATGAAGCAAAGAGATTAGGTTCAAAAACGGGTGCATCCGATATTAAAAACCATGCATTTTTTAAGAACACTCAATGGGCTCTATTAAGACATCAGAAACCTCCAATGATTCCTGTTTTAAGCAAGACTAAGAAATCGGATAGAATTGAGAGGTATGATAGTGAAGAAGATCAAGCCACAGATAGCGCTACCGATATTTCGGAGAATAAGGATGTTCTTAATGATCCTTTTGCAAATTTCAGTTCTGTCACATTACATTATAATGAACTTGACTCAGGTAGTGATCAAATGGTATACAACGAAGCTGACAGCACATTATACACTAGTGTTGCATATACCATGACTAACAATTCTTCTCCAAAACCAAAAAATTTTTTAAAAAGATGATTTAAATAAAAGTTTATATAATTTCATTAGTAGTCAAAATCTGTACTATTAAAATAAATACTAGATAATAAAATTGAACGTACTATTAAAATTGTTCATCTTGGATAATAAATTTAAATTGCCCTTTATAAGCCAAACACGGTCAGCCATTCTACGATTATTTCTAAAAATTAATTATTTTAATTAAAAACTTTATATATTTTATAAACCAAATCATTGTTAAAGGAACAAATGGCCTTATGCGAAAAATTGTAATGAAACGTCTCAAGAAGATTGAATTTGAAAACTTGAAATAATGTACAGAAGAAAAATGCCGATGAAATATGAAGTTTAAATGATTAACATTCAACTAAGTCAACAACACTTAAGTGAACGGCAGAACATTGTTCAGCAATGCTTTCGTCGTATAAGTTGTAGAAATCACCAGAGTGGCATTGGTAGAAAATAGTTTGGTCACCTAAAGCTAAGAGACCGTTTTGAGTAACAGACCAACCAGCAGCGTAAATAGAACCAGCTTGTGGTGGTGGACCATCGAATTGGAATTGTCTGTTAGCAACAATAGCACCAATTCTACCCTTTGAATCAGTTAAAACTGAGCCATTTAATTGCATGCTTAAAGATTTATCAGTCAAACAAGACTTTGGAATAGTGGAGTCGGAATCGTCATCAGCCTTAGCAGAGTCAGTTTGTTGTTGGACTTGGCCGTCATTTATTTGAGAAGCAACGGAAGCAGTAGTTGGAGATTGAGAGGTTTGTTGTTGAATTTGACCGTCACCAATTTGGTTAACAACTGAAGCACTTTCAGCAGCAGCAGTTTGTTGTTGGATTTGACCGTCACCGATTTGGTTAACAACTGAAGCAGTTGAAGCAGTAGCAGTTTGTTGTTGGATTTGACCATCACCAATTTGGTTAACAAC
>NW_015385518.1:0-43151 GCF_001447935.2 Debaryomyces fabryi
GTGAAGTTTTTGTATGACCCGACCTTGGGTTCCGGGGTAGAAATACCCACATGAGCCTCGTAAATCTTTATACCATCATTGCTTTCAATTCTCGGTCTCTCGTTCTTGAACTTATATGTTTCATTTGGGTCAGGATTCCAAAATCTTCCCTCATATAAGTTGTTTTCGGTAGAAGGTGTAGCCCTTGTCAACCATGGACATAATCTGTAGATTCGTTCCCCACTTGCTGTGACCATTGAAATCTTGTATTTGGAATCATGAGGAACAGCAAACTCATTATTCTCTGTAGGGGGGATTGTCAATGACCAAAGTCCAAAATCATTAACTTCCTTCAATTTATGGGTGTTAATGTTCCAATTATTAAAATCCCCAACCAAGGAAACCTCACTCACATTTGGAATATACTCGTTGATGAACACTTCTTTAGTATCCCAGTTAGCATGTAAACCATATTTTTCATAAGCAGATGCAAAGTCCGTTAAACTACCTTCATTTTGCTTAAATTCGTCGTACCATTTTCTCAAATTTAATTGACGATTTATCAATTGCCCTGAAAAGGGTTCTAACCAAGGGTCTAAGTTCAATGCGCCTTTAATCAAGGATTGATTACTTTTCTCTGAACCTGTGGAACTTGTAGCTAACGGCATTCTATTAATTTTTTATTTCAATGAGTTGTCTAAGAAAAAATGAAAGAAATTCGACAATTCCTATAGAAGAGAATGTTCAATGAATTATAGATAACGCCTTATAGTCCTCCGTAAGACGCCCCCAACATTTATGCTGGGTGGTCCTGTATATAATCAATTATCAACAGAAATGTCTAATTATACAATAACTCTATATCTATATAGATGTAAAATAAGTATATAGGTGTATAGAATGAAGTGGTTGACAACCAGGCCACTATCTGAATCTTTGGTTTAATATTCTTTCTGCCCCCGCCTCTTCATATTCTTGCTTGCTGACCCACATTTGATGGAAGGTACCTAATGAGGCAAGAACACTACCACCAATCCAGGCTTGATTGAACCTTTCAGAAGAGTTACCCACTGCATGTAATCTTATCTTCAAACCTGGATTCGAATTAGATAATTCGGAGTATAATCTTTCGGTCAATTGTGGAATTAATGAGACACCACCGGTGACGATAATATTGTGTGCAACAGATGATCTTAAATCAATATCGATAGTTGATAGAGTGTGGGTTATCAAGTGAGTCAAGCCTCTAATTTGGGAAGCCTTACTCGAGGATTTTTTTGCATCGGTAGGAGGAGGCGTTGATTGATTTGATTCTGCTTTACGGGCTCTCTTCAAGGGCTTGTAATCGTCGTACGAATTGGTTAATGATAACTCACCATTATTTGGTGGATACTTATTTGCGAGGTCAGGGTTATTAAATTTGTAGCTTTGTGGGTCAAATAACGAGTCGGCCAATTGAAATCTTTCAAGACATAATTCTAATGATTGCCCAGTTGGTAATTCAAATAGCCTCTTATTGGAATCTTGAGAATAGATTTCCTTTAAGCTGTTAGCTTGACTAGCGTTTGATGTATGGAATTTCTTTTCTGGTACTTCCAACATAGTTTCCTTAAACTCGTGCCAGATATTCTGTTTCTGGTAATCATCAAATGATTGGGTTATATTATCTGGTAAATCACGGACAGTATATTTGCTTTCTTCTGGATACACCGTTGGTGTCTTGCTCTTTATTCTGTATCTGTTTTCGAACTTAACCCCCGAGAATTTATTAGTTAGCAAGTCTTCTATCTGGTCATTTAAATATTGACCGGCATAATTTGTTTTCATAGAATTTTTCAACAACGAAATACCATCAATCACTGGAGTTACACTCACAGAATCATGGCCAATGTCCACAACAAGACAATTCGGTCTTCCTTGCTGGAACGATATACATGTTGGTGATTTTGCTAAAAACAATGCTGGAAAGTCAAAGTTCTCGTAGAATGTTTCAAGTAACGTTTGGCGGTATTGAGGAGTACACCACACCGGCTCAGTAATTAAAATAGGCTGCTCTTTATAGTTCAAAGTCAAAACCGTATCAAAATAATAACTATATTGTTCAATTGCAGCTTCCCAGTCAATAATCACCGAATCTTTCAATATCGGGTTGATGTTGTAATTAGATCTTGGAATATTAATCGATTCACCGAATATTTTTGAGCTCTTTGATTTCCCATTATTTTTCTTGTTGTCTAATTCCATAGCATTTTCGCTGGGTGAAGCGTAGTACGATGGTGTTATGATCTTAGGAAAGTCATCTCCTGCGTATCCGATTCTTGTATGATAAGAGCTTGAATCCAATACGATAGCATTAATCTCATCTCCTCCGTAAACAGAGGCATTATTGCCACTCGACGACATGTTTTATTCTCTTGCTATACGTAGATATTCCGAAGAACCAGTTCTAGGACACTTATTGTTGAAGGTTCAAAAGCTGAAAATTGAAGAAGTCATGTGATCATTTACAAAATAAGAATTCATTGTAATTAATACATAAAGAGTTTAGACAAATAGTCCTAAAAGTTCAGAGGGAAAGTCCCTAAAACAAAACGTAATAGAGAAAGGTAATAAGCCAAATTTCTAAATAAATATATGCAAATCAAATTATAAAATTTTTGACTCAGCATCGATAATCTTCATCAAAAATTCAATTTCTAATCTCTTTCTACCTTCCTTGACCCAGTCATCAGCCAACTTTCTTGACCAACCCTTTAAGTTAGCAACTTCTTCAACGGCAACATCTAATTCGCCTCTGGCTAAACTAGATTCTACTCTACCAATAACTGATTCAATGTCTTTGCCATCTGGCTTAGCACCTTTAACAGGGAATAATAACTTGGAGAAAAGCATTGAGGACAAGTGGCCCAATAAACCTGCATTTGGAGGTAATAAAGATGCAGATCTTAATTCAGGAACCAATTGTTCCCAACGGGTTAACAATTGAGGAGTGGACAAAATGGAGTGCGTTGATTCTCTAGAAAGTAATGGCTGTAAGTCTTGCAAGGCCAAGGCTATCAATTCATCGTTCGATTCGGAAGAAATCTTTGCTAAGTTTTCAACATAAGGGCTGATCAATCTTGGCTTTTCCAGTTCTGAAGATGTACCTAACAATAATGTTTTCAACTTAGTTAAAGATTGTTGGATTAATGACTTTTGATGGTTAGTGACCAATTGAGATTCTAAAGCAGTTGAAAAGTTTTCTAAATCGGTTACTCTAGAGTTCAACTTTTCCAAGTTGGCTAATCTACCATCTCTTTCTTGATCGATTTTATCTTTGATTAATTTTTCGAAATTTTTAGTTTGTTCAACTCTCATCATCGACACAGCGTTAACAGCGGCCTGAGAAATAGTCTGCTTAGTAGCTTCGATTTCCTGGTTCAATCTAGAGCCAAGTTTCTTCTCCATTTGCGCCTTTTCGTGGTGGAATTGGTGTAACAAGTTTTCAGTCAATTCCAATTCTTTCTTGGTATAAGATGATAACAATTCACTTTGCGATATTTTTAATTTGCTTTGCAATTCTTCGTCAAAACTCAGGGTCAATGAGTTCAATTTGCTGGATAACTTGCTAACGTTTTCGGTAATTTCTCTGATCAATGATTCGTTCTTAGAACCAGTGTGCGAACCAGCATCAATGGATAAGATTAAATCATTAAAAGACTTTATGGTGGACTTAATTGAAGAATCAACAGAGGAAGCAATGCCTTTGTCTAATTGAATTAATGGTAAATGCTCAACGCTCCTATGGACAGTCTCAACTGGCTTCTGTAATTGTTCTGCTGGTGTAGGGGCAGAAGTCTCATCTGAAACCGGTTGTCTTGGTCTAACACCAGAATGCGTTCCCAATTTTTTCTTGGTTTCCTCGATCAAGTTTTCACCCCTCGATTCCAATTCATGGGTAAATTCGTCAATCTTAGCCTTTGATGGAAACTTGAAGTCAAAATCAGAGATCTTTTGTTGTGCTCCCTTCAACTGCTTCTTCAAGTCTTCAATTGACCCGTGTTCAATCACATTCAACAACTCTTCATAGTATGGTGGCTGCTTGTCGATGATGAAATCCATAACCTTGTCATTTTTGGTAGCAACAAATAAAGTTCCCCCATAAACAACCGATGCCCAAAACGCAGTCTTAAACAACAATCCCGTCAACGAAAACTTCTTTTTTTGTCCTTGATTTCCTCCTTTGTTACCACCTTTATTTCCACCTTCCACAACAACAACTGGGGTCGTTGGCACTTTTACTGGTGGTGGTGTTTGATTATTTGGTACAGTAAAACGTATCGACGAATTAGAGATGCTACGAACATCAAATTTGTTCGAGTTAACAACAACTCTGCGTACACTTGTGCGAATCATAATATTGGATATCGAAGAATATGTATATGTTAACAATATATCTAATTGCAACCCTATAATTCCGTTGGTTGTTAGAATCCAATCATATTCGAAATTTTCCATCTTTGGAGATTCTCGACACAAAACTGAATCTGGTCATGTGCACAATAAGGATCTGAAAAATGGCACTTAAAGACACCAAAACACTAAGGAACCCTTTCTAAAGGCACATTTAAGGCTCTTTAGAGAAATATTCAATAGCTGAAAATGACAATTACACCTGGAAAACTATACCCACCTCAACCTTCGACGGTTCGGGCCCAATCGCTTCATTTGTCGTACGATCCGATTAATGATAGAATTGCTTATCCTAACGGGAAATCGATCATTGTAAGACCATTAGACCCCAAGAATACAACGATAGACGCCAGACAGTTCACCAAGCATGTCCATACCACGACTGCTGCTACTTTTGCTCCATCTGGGAATTACATTGCGTCTGGTGACGAATCAGGACAGGTGAAGATCTGGGATACTGCGGTATTGGGAGGAAGCTCAGATGGGAAGGAATCGAGTTTTGAACAACCATACATTAAAAGTGAGTTTCAGATACTTTCTGGTCCAATTAAGGACATTGCTTGGGATGCAGACAATTCGAGAGTAATTGCAGTTGGTCAGGGTAAAGATAAATTCGGGCATTGTTTCACCTGGGACTCGGGGAATTCGATTGGGGAGATCCAAGGACATTCTTCCACTATAAATGCAGTAGCCATAAAACCACAAAGACCATACAGAGCTGCGACTGTGAGTGACGATAAAGCGTTGGTGTTCTTCAACGGGCCACCATTTAAATTCGACAAGAGTATTAGAGGTAACCACACAAACACCATTAGAGATGTCAGTTTTTCGCCTGATGGAAAATGGTTGGTGAGTGTAGGTTCGGATAGACTTATAGTTATTTATGATGGTAAGACCGGTGAATTTGTCACGAAAATTGAAAATGCTCATGATGGAGGTATCTTTGGTGTAAGCTGGTTCAAGGATTCATCGAAATTCGTCACCTGCTCTGCCGATAACACTATTAAATCATGGGATGTTGAATCGGCAAAATTAGGTGAAACCTATGTTATTGATTCCTCTGTGACAGTTGATAACCAACAAGTCGGTGTTATCGTTGCCAACGATTACATTGTTTCCCTCTCATTCAATGGTAATTTAAACTATTTCAAAGAGAATGAAAAGGATTTGGTATTTGTTCTTTCTGGTCATCAGCAACCATTGACTACTGTAAAATATAAATCTGAAAATGAATTATTATTTACCGGAGGCTCCGATGGTAGTATTTACCAAAGAGAAGTTGGCGAGAAAGACAAATCCACATTGAATCCAATCCCAAGTGCTATCGGTGATTCTAAAACGAAGCATGGAAATTATGTGGTCGACATAGTCTCCTCTGGTAAGGAGGAATTGATTACTTCTGGTTGGGATGATACTCTTAAGATCTGGAATGATAAGGATTTGGCCACTACTATACCATTAGAATCCGGCCAACCAAAACAAGTTCTTCAAGTAACTGAAAGTTCAGTAATCGTATTATTTGAATCAAAACTTGAACTATACTCAAAAACCGCCGGCAGCTTAAATAAGGTCACGGCTGTCGATTTGGAATTCTCGGCATCCAGCATTGCATTTGTTTCGTCAAATAAATTACTTGTGACAAACTTAACATCAAACACTGTCGAAGAATACAGTATTGACTCCAGCTCAATTACCAAGCTGTCAACTAGCTTCCCGCAAGGACGTGCTCCTCCTACTTTAGTTCGTGTATCCCCAGATGGTAAATATGCGGCTGTTGCTGATAGCTCTGGTAAGTATACAGTCTATAATACCAGCGATCGTTCAGTAGTCACTACTCGTTGGGCATTCCATAGTAGCAAGGTTCTTGACGCTAAGTGGACTAACGACTCTAAGTTTATTATTAGTGTTGGATTGGACAGTGGGATTTTCATCTATTCTGTCGAAAAGCCTTCGAAAGTCTTGAAGTTTCCATTGGCTCATCAAAATGGTGTATCTGGCGTAGAATGGACTGCTTATGAATTTAACGACAAAAAATCGGCCACCTTTATTACTACTGGCCTGGATGGTGTTATAAAGACCTGGAATGTGGATCTAAGTGTTTACTAGATTTAGAATTAGTTTTAGAGATTTTAATGGATTTTCTATTTTTTGAGTCTATTCGAAGAGAATTCTAAATTGTTTCATACTGTAGAGTGCCCAGATTCATGAATCAAAAACACATGTGCTTGCTATTATAGGTGAACAACGGAAACCAGCTTGCTTTGTCTTATCCGTCAAACACCCATACTGCAACCTCTCGATTTTGGCATCAATAATAACACTCCAAATTAATTTTAAAAATCTTATTTAAAATAAATTATTTCATTTTAATTACACGAGTACTTAATTCCCCTATGATATACAACAATATATCCCCTATTGCTATATATATATTCTATGATTGCAAAAGTATTGTAGGTATGTTATAAAATTTATAGTGGGTCAGGTGACCCAGCTGAAAAAATTTAAACTCATCTCAATATAAGATGGAAATAGTACCTTTGCAACTACTTAACTTATTGTCTTATTGAATTATTTGCATAGCTATAAAGCATTCCATGTCATCAAGTAAAGAAAGAGTACCACAAGTAAGGAACCCAACTTTACCTTCTCAAACTACTCCAGAACAGAGGTATTGGAGGGGATTCTCAAGTCCGCAATTAGTTAAAGAGAATTATCCGATCACCAGTATCCATTTCAATCCCGTCTCTCCAAATGATTTTGCTGTTACTTCGTCAACTAGGATCCAGGTTTTTTCGTCGAAGACAAGACAGGTTATAAAAACATTTTCCAGATTTAAGGATACAGTATATTCTGGTGAATACAGGTATGATGGAAAATTACTTGTTGCAGCTGATGCCAGTGGTTTAGTAACGATTTTTGACAGTTATCAACCACGTTCATTATTGGTTAGTTTAAGTCCTTCGAGTCATCCAACGCATGTTGCTAAATTTCACCCAACTATTGGGAATCAATTAATTACTGGATCAGACGACAGAATAGTCAGATTGTATGATATTTCGCAAACTACCAAAGGCCCAATAACAGAATTCAATGATTCCTACCATGGTGACTATATAAGAAGTGCCAATTTTATTCCAGGTAATCCAAATTTAATCACAACTGGGTGTTATGATGGTATAGTGAGAATTTTTGATACCAGACAGCAGCAACTTGTGGCTAAATTCAGCCAGGGAAATCCAGTTGAGGATCTTTTGGCATTGTCACCAACTACATTAGTAAGTGCTGGTGGTCCTCAAGTTAAAATATGGGACTTGACTAGAGGTTCACAGATCAATGAATTGAACAATTTCACCAAGACAGCTACTACATTACATAATACTGGCGATAGAGGATTACTTGTGGGATCATTGGATGGCCACGTTAAGATATTCGACTCAAGCTCATCTAATTGGGATGTTAAGTTTGGATGGAAATTTGGAAGTGGTGGTGTTTTAAGTTGTGGTGTTTCACCTTCACCTAATCATAAGCATTTCGTTACTGGTTTGACATCAGGTTTAATATCTATACGTACTAGAAAGACCGAGCCTAAAGTTCAACAAGGTGTTAAGGAGTTCAAATCTAATGCATACAACAGAATGATGAGAGGTTCCGATTACTTAGGTGAAGAAGAACACCGTATCATTAATTCGTCTACCACTCAGACTAAGAAATTAAAACAATTCGAGAAGCATTTAAATGCCTTCAGATGGTCAGAAGCATTAGATAGTGCTTTCGCGACTGGTTTACCCAAAGAGCAAACTGTTACAGTATTAAACGAATTAAAGAAGAGAGGTAAAATCAGAATTTCGTTGTATGGTAGAGATGAAATATCATTATTGCCAATTTTGCAGTGGTTTACTAAGAATTTAGAAGACGTAAGATCTATTAATTTAATTTGTGATTTTATTGGTGTGATGCTAGAAATGTATGGAACGTTGATCGATAAGAGTGCCGTGTTGGAAGAAAGTTTTGCAACTTTGTTGAAAAGAATCAATATTGAGATTAAAAAGTGTAAAGAAGCTAATGAAATAGGTGGTATGCTTGAACTATTAACAGTTTAAATTCTTTGCATAATTATAGACATGCATATATATATTCATTCGTGTAACATAGAAATTTAATTTTTTATCTAATAACCCATTCTTCTCTTTCTTTTCTTTTTTTTCTTGCTATCTGATTCCTTCTTATTTCCCATAACCACAGATCTACAGTGATCTGAGCAGAACCATTTTTGCTTTCCAGTGGTATACTTTAAAGCATCTACTCTATTCAATAACCCAACACATTTATAGTGAAACCAATCCCCGTTAGGGCAAGACTCTTCGTTATCGCAACCAATCATATCCCCAAATGACGGCTGTTTACAAAAGCAATAGACATTGTTATCTTCTTCCACCGCAGGAGCAGATTCAAACATAGGTTCTGGTTGAGGTAATATAACCTGTTGACGTGACTTCTTACTCTTATCTTTCTTTTGAGCAGGTTTTTTAACCCTATTAGTACTGAGAGAGCCCTTCTTATTGGGTATCTTAAGCACTAGTTTTATTCCCGATGGTGCACGAATAGAATTCACCTTCGTTCTCATAGATTGTTCTTTTAATGCCTCTCGCTGTGATACTAAGGGGTGTGCCCTATAATGTTCCTTTAATTGCGCTCTTAATTGGTTATTAGCAGAATTATGATCTATTTCCATCCCTGACTCCCTAGAAGAATTGGCTATGGTGTGTAATTGTTGTAATTCATCTTTCAATGATAATTTATGTGTAATTAACTGATTGTATAATGCTTTTGATTCTTCTATGGATTCATCATTAAGTACACGTAGCTTCTTCTTTATCAATAGTATTTCTGGTATTATTTCTTTCTTATCTACCCCTTCTTGGTTTGGTGCCTGCAATTTTAATAGTAATGAGTTGAGTTTAGTTTTTTGATGATCTAAAGATACATTACACGCTTGAACAAGCCAAAGAGAACGTATAACGTCACAAGGTAAATGATCTACCGTTGATATGAATGCACTGTTTATCGAAGATGAATGCTGTACTACCGATGTTATAATTTGTTCTTCCATTTTATCACCATGTTTATTTATTTTATATTAGAGCTTCTTTATATTTACATATTTTATGTCAGTGCGATAAAAAAGCCGTACAAGCTACAATAATACTGATTTAAAAAGGATGTTCATAGATTACTATTAAATTAAACACAGAGTATATAATAATGGAAAGCTACGAAACACTTAATGAAGATATTAGAAAATTAGTAAAGTAGTATAAGGTATTAAACTAAATTGCTTATTTTTCTAAGTCCTTCTTTAAGGTACCTAAGAAAGCGTGCTTTTCAGCTGGGGTTTGGAATCTACCCTTACCGAACTTAGAGGCGGTATCGATCCACTTCAAGTTAACGTTTTCAGTGGCTCTTCTGGAGGTGTCAACGTATAAGGACTTTCTTAAGGTGACAACTCTCTTCTTGATACCTGGGATAGAACCCTTCAATAAGACGAAATCGTTCTTAACGTTACCGTATCTAACGAAACCACCCATTGGGTTAATGGTCTTCTTGGTTCTGTCGAATTCAGTGGCACCACTGGATTCGTCACCAGCGGAACCGACTCTGTAAACCTTGTGGTTAATAGAGGTTCTGTGGTGGAAACCGTTTTGACCGGCTCTGGCAACAGTCCATTGGACGTTAGCTGGATGCCAAGCACCAATACAAGCAACCTTTCTTAAACCTCTGTGGGTCTTTCTTGGTAACTTCTTGGTACCCCATCTGTGGGTAACACCTTCGAAACCGTGACCCTTGGTGACGGCAACAACATCAACCATTTCGTCCTTTTCGAAAACGGAGTCAACGGAAACAGTCTTTTCAAAGTGTTCCTTGGCCCAGTCAACCTTGTCGGAGACGGAACCACCGTTAACTTGGATTTCAGCTAAGTGAGCCTTCTTTTGAGCTAATGGGGTCTTCTTGATTTGGGTGTGAGCTAAGACTCTGACAACAGAAGCGTACTTCTTGATTCTGGCTAATTCTCTTTCAACTTGAGCACCATCTTGAGCGTACTTAGCAGAGTACTTGGTGAAAGCCTTCTTCTTGGACTTGTACCAGTTCTTGTAGAATCTTCTTCTAACTTCTTCGGACAAGTGTTCAGCCCAGACAGTGGTCAAGGATCTTAAACCTCTTGGGGTTTCAACGTAACCAACAACACCAACAACAACTAATGGTGGAGTGTCAACAACGGTAGCAGCTTCGACGATTTCACGCTTGTGCATCTTAGAACCTGGACGGTCTAAGTCTCTGACAACGGTGGTCATACCGGCCTTGTAACCTAAGAAAGCAGTTAAAGCAACTGGCTTAGACTTGACATCCTTTGGGAAAGACTTAACTCTACCTCTGATGTTGGCAGATCTCTTTCTTGGTAAGAATCCTAAAGAACCGTGACGTGGGGCTTCGAACTTTCTGTGAGACATATTATACTATACTCTAATGTTATTAACAACTGAAGAAAGAAAGACTTCTAATGAAAAATTTTAGTTAGAAGCTTTATGTACGAATGAGAAGTGAAAAATTTTTTGGAAAATTTTCAAGTCGTGTAAAACTCAAATATTCTCAAAGGGCTCAGGGGTTTCTGGAAGGACTCGAAATTACTGAGGATACTGATAATTACGCTGGCTTCTGATAGTCTAATGAAAATGGTGTAATATACATAGGAAATATATATAAATAAACTTCTAGGAGTTATGAAAATTAAGGAAAGGTAACGGTAAGAAATAAATAAGAACACTAGAAATATGGAAGAAGAAAAAATGTATCGAGCATAATTCAAAATGGCTGTGAAAAACAAACTCAAGGTTCCAGACAGGAGATTTTGAAAAAGAATCAGTAAGCATATATCTTACTTATGTTATCTAAGCTGCCGATAAACGATTGATTATGCAATGCACAAAAGTGGGTTCATTTTTTCTTGACTTGAATGATTTTCTTCAACGCTAATCTGGCATCGCCAGAATCGTCAGACGCAGACGAGGCAGTCGATGGAGTCAGCGATGATGGAGGTAATGCACCGTCAAGAGACCTCTTTGGCTTGGAACCGTTGGTCATGAGACTAGTCATACACACCGTGTTTTGAATCGGGGGCTGTTGGGGAGATTGCACTTGATGACCTCCGGAAACGCCGCTCATAAAGAACTCTTGGTTTGATAAGAACTGCGAATTGTTGATGTTCTTCTTTTGCTGTGGGGAATTGATGCTCATAATAGAATACATCATTGAATTGAAATTTGGAGTCAAATTAAAATTTAGATTGGAAGGAGTCAATCCCGTTGAGAGGAAATAGTTGTCCTTCTGCTTAGGAGTTTGCGGTAATTGTGAATGCGTTTTTTCTGGTAAGGAGTCATTTGTATACTCATTAATAGATGTCAAATTAGATGCAGAGCTTAATGCGTTGGAAGAAACCCCGGTAATGTCAGAATGGTGTCTTCTCAAAATCCCTGGATGTGACACCGACTTGTCACCATCTTCGTTCTTGGCACTAATGGCGAATCTCTTGTAGTTTTGAGAAACCTGGTTAGTTTCAAGACCAATGGTTGAGTCTATTCTTGCCAAATCCATTTCTTTAATAGGGCTTTCAGAAAATTTCTGTTCGAATAACTCTACATTTGATACCTTAGGTTGCTTTTTCTCGTTCTTCTTTACATCATTTGACTGAAAGAAATCATTTGATAACACTGCCTTACCCAGATCGTCAATAGTAAGCTTGAGTTGAAAGTCATTATTATTTTCTAACGGCTTGCTTACGGGCACGATTTCTTTCGTAATAGCAACAGGAGGTAACAAGTTCTTAGTTTCATTATTTGTTTTTTCAGTTGTCTCTGGCACGTAATTTTCGTTTCCAAAAAACATATATGATGAGTTGACTATCGATTTAGCACTGCTACTAGTCGGAGTGGGAAAAACATTTTTTGGGTTGTGAATACTAGGAGTGGACAACATATCTGGCTGACGATACAGAATATTCAGAGATTTAAGTGGTGGAGAGCCATAACCATTCGATTGAACATTATCACGAGAATTAGATTGAGTAATCATCGAAATGTTATCCAAGGTTTGAGAATTAATCAGATGGTACGGCGTAAACGTCGACCCATCGATAGCTCCTGATAAAGGAGTTACCATCAATTCATGCTTTAGTTTCTTCTGTCCTGCAGACGATTCCACACTCATAGAGCTCTTGCTTCTCTTTCTCTTTGAATTAGGAGAAACCCTCATCAAAGGGGTGAACACGTCTGGCGCACCTCTTTTGACAATCATATTCGAGTTGTTCTCTGCCGTAGGACTGTTGCACATTGGAGAAGTGTTCACATTGATATTGAGGGTTGTTGTAATCTTGTTACTTAATGAATCTGCTTTCGGTGGTCTTCCTCTCTTCTTCTTCGCTGAGGGAGTCACATTAATCGACGATGTCGGCGACGACGAAGATGGAAATGGAAATGACATGCGTAATGCCAGTGAAATCACCAAGTTATTACTATTATCAAATAAGGGATCGAGAGCTGTTAGGTTGGTCATATATCAAAATTTCATAAAACTGCTCCCTTAATCTATGGTGATGTTCTATATCTTATACTGTCCAAAATCACCCAACTGTAGTTTTCCTACTGTATCTAAATGATTATCTTTATAACTAATATTTGATACTGACTGTACTGATGTACAATATTCGGGAAAAACGATTTGCTATATACTTACGTATTAAATAAAATTTAACTCCTTGTATCTTTAGTTCATAATAAAAAAAGTACGGCCCTATCGCGATTTTGAAAATTTTTCAGGGTGCACAATTCCTAGACTAGGCAAAGATGTCGATTAACTGAAACTAAAGGCTATACTCCCCATGGATGTACATATTGCTGTATGTATGCATACAATAGAGGGAAGATTGTGGTTAGATTATAGAAGCACCTATTTTGGCCGAAGGCAGGAGATAAACGTAACGAAACCAGCATGAGCCAAAACGCGTGTAATAAGTTTTCCGAATGCGGATAAATTACTACTGGTGCCATATGTTATCAACAATTGGTTATAATCCAATGAACATTCTCTGAAAGCACGTCTACAGACCAATTAAGGTTTCGTAATACATCACCTTGTACGATGATCTGTGGCATGCCTTAATTCATTGACCTGAAAGTCGGTGTCTAAGAAATGGCTGCAATGTACCCCACTGTTATTAGCGCTCAATTGCTGTCAATGTACAGATTTTCTTCTTAGTCGTAGCATATGATAAAAGCTATAGGCTTAGAAATTGTATTGAATACAGAGGTTAACGATGCCAAGAGGCGGGTTGAGAACGGTCCTGGTGTCCAGTGTAGCATGAATGCGATTACCTAGTAGTGGAATTGCATTCTCATTTTACTATAAACTCCTATTTGATGCAAAGATAGGGCTAGGGAATATTCTGAGTAGTATTGCCATGTACCGAAGGAAGACTGTGGAGCGTTAGATATGTGGCGAAACTACGTATAAAAGAGTCTAGTTCTCTAATTATGTACACTACAAAGACCGAAACAATAGGGAAAATAGCGAAGGGGAAATCAACCATAGGGCAGATTTTTAAGGATTGCTAGCGGTACCGCGTCAGCACAGATGAAACATGCGATGCAGTAAAACGTATCAGCATGATTGCATTGCTCTTCTTAATAGAATAGATTTATTAATCTATAAGGAGTGGGTTCGGAACATAACTATAGTAGTTTAGACAATTTTGTATTGAATTTTCAGATCCAAAAAGATTATAGCGTCTATTGACTTCGGCTGTCTATTGCCTAAGCCTAAGGTTCTGCCTGTATGAGAGTGTTCACAAAAAAAATGGAGAACTAAACTAGAAAACGGGCCTATATTATTGTAAAAATTGTTCCTTTATTTATTAGAAGTATATAAGAATCTTACAAACGGATAGGCAGGAATTGAAAAGAGTAGTGGATGACAATAAATATATTCATTCGGTTTTCTTCTCAAAGTCAACTTGTTTATCAAAGGCCTTGTAGGAGATTTCTAGAGAGGTCATCCATGACATTGTAATGTACAAAACTGACACAAGGAAGCCCGAAATAAGCAAGCACATCCAAATGCCTGGAGAGAAAAATGTGTAGTTTGTAAAAAGATTTGGGTTTTTCACCTTAGGAGGTTTAGCATCTGATCCAGCCGAATCAGTCTTGGATGAATCCATAATAGTCATCATCATTTCTCCCCCTTCTTTAGAAATGAACGACTCGGCTGCTTTAAAGTCGTCTTCTACTTCTGCCATTATTTGACTGAATTTGTCATCATCGTCATCATTGGCTTCACCAGAGGCTTTGGCCCTTTTGCGTAAGACATTGTCCAAATCAAGCTCCATTTTTAAGTTATCGTATACTTTGTCTTCGATGTAATGTTTCACGCCTTCTATCTTAGATTCTGGCCTATGAAATGATGGCTTTCCCTGGACGATAACCACCCCTCCTGCTTGAGTTAAAAACTCGTCAATAGTATGCTCTTTATCATCTTCAATATCAACAACCGCAATTGCGATGTTTTCGGTAACATTGGGCTGTTTGTTGATCAAATATTGAATTCTGTCCCCATTGCAAGACGATCCATGTGGAAAGTCAAGCTCTTCAGCTGAACCGTAATGAACATGCTTGATATAAGTACCTTCGGATTGCTTAGTACCATGAACTAAATTACTAACTCTGTAAATAACTAATCTATTATCGTTTTTGCATACATCATCCGTCAATGAGCCTATTGTTTCCAATAATTGTCCAGATTCTGTTATATATGGAAATTTCCCTTCCAATTGTTTTGATGAGTAAAATGGCGAAGTATCAGTAAATCCCAACACTGGAGTCAACAATACATGCGATGCAATCAAACACAAATTGGCCACTTTCATTTCGTAATATATGTCTCCAATGGTGCTACTTAAGATTAGAATAATAAGACTCCTTAACAAGCGCCAACGATGTTGAGATAGGTTGATATTAATTTTCGTTTTTGTGTAACATATACATATAGTGAAAATTAACTACTTATGTCTACGTTTATTATTGTAATTAGACTTCATAGTATTGATCAAGATGCCAGCTGATATTCCAAAGTATGTTATCCAAGTGTATATGTTCAGAGAGATGGAATTGTGTTGATAAAATGAAGAATTGTGTTATGGTGATTCCTTCTTTGGCTGGTTTTGATTTCGAGAAATCTACTAACATATTATTAGGTCTGTTGTCCAAAAATTGGTGTTTTTCACCGCAGCTATGATAATATTTCCTGTCGTGACATTCTTCGTGTGCCAATACTTGTTCAGCAATAATGCCATAATAAGTGGAGGAGTCTCTGCACTCGTGGCAAATATTGTGCTAATTGGATATGTGGTGGCCGCATTTATGGAAGACACCACAGAACATGAGCCAGAAGAGACGAAGAAGTCAAGATAAGCGAATATTACTGATCTGGCTTCTTTAATGTATAATTGATAGGGTAATTTAGTAATAGATACATATTAGTGTGATTTTGTGTAACAAGCGTAGGTCTGATATGGATTTCATTAACTAGGCATGGAAGTATATAGTCGATTTAAATAGCCTATTTCTAGCGACTTTTGACATGGTACATCAGTTATCACTCGTGTCTACGGTTTCACATAGTAATTATGTTCAAACAATCTCGACATTGCAGGCATTGACTGGATTATTGACTCCACAACTGATTTCAACGTATACCCTCGTCACTAAACCTCATGATGTTTTTAAACCGAAATTTGAGCCAGGAAAAGTGAATCAGATTGAGCAATTCTACATGAGATGTATAACTACATGGAATGACAAGACTGGGATTGAGTTGGACCTATCTTCGCCCCTCATTGAAAATGAAACTGAAATTTTGGTGGATAGACTATTTTTGGGGGTCGATGACCGTAGGAATTGGACTATGCAGATATCCGATATTCCTATTGCTGGTAAGAATCAGGCATGTTCAGCACAGACCATATACGAAAGTACATTAGTGCACCATCATACAAAAGTAATGGATAAAGAAAAGATTCAATTAGATGTTTCTAACGAATCAAACATGGAAATTGATGATAAAGATGAGGATAAAAAAGACAACGTCAAAAAGGAAGATATCGGTACTGAGATCGGAAAAAATAATGAGGAAGTTAGAGAAAGTGATGAAAAGCCCAAAGAAGATGGTGAAGTCAAAAAAAATGATGCTCCAATCGTTCAGGAATTGGAAGTGCTAAACCGAAGAGATTCGTTCTTACAATTCTTGGAGGATTTAGGTTATGATGTTATAAATCAATTTTGGATGAAAGGTGTACGTTTTTTTCACGGTGATGTGGTCATTGAAATTTTCAAAATATTTGTTAGAGATGACGAGAAAGATGCAGCAAAGGATAAAATTAGGCTCAAGCTTTTAGATCCTTCCAATACATTTCAAATAAGGACATACATAAATGTTCCAAAATCGACAGATGTAGAACTAATTAATCAAGGAACCAAGGATTTATTAAAGCTACAGGATTTTTTGAAAAACTTGATCAAACTCGAAATTCCTGATAGAATGTTTATGGATTCTAGAGTTACTTATAAATAGGTATATATTAACATTGTACATTATTCTTTATTGGATTTAACTGTAAAATATGTAGGGTTGTCCCCATTCAATTTGCTTATGTCTAAACTGGACTTAATTTCCCCCTTCTCCGCATCAACTTCGCTCTCTAAATTCTCTATGCTGGATAACAAATTCTTTAATGTTATAGGATTAGGTGTCTTATGATCCGACAATATTAGTCTAAATACATCATCGTTACTTTCTTCTGTCTTTTGGAATTCTTCCTCATCTCCCTCGTACAAGTATTTAATTAATATCATTTGCAATTTTAAACCTCTGATGAGACTTCGTTTCTCATCTTCAGTTAAGTTATCTTTTAAGCCAGAAGCTTTCAATACTTTAGTTATAACTCTTGAATCTATCTTTATTTTCCTTACTTCGGTTTCCGAAAATTTTATAATGTCTAAAATATTCCATTCTGATCGATTAACTAATTCTTTAATTTGGGTTTTGTTTTTAAGTATTGGACCCAATGTTGCCTTATAACCAACAGATGACGTTCTAAATGACCTCGCTAAGACTCGAGGTATTTGAATGAGTTTATGCAGCATTATATGAATTCCATTTAAATGTATTAGATTGCACTATAAAGATTCGTACAGCGATTTATCCATATATTTTTTCAAGCGCTCTACAGCTTAGCACCTAAAATCAAAACTACAGTATTCCATACAATTTACAAAATTTTATTAAATAGTATATAAACATGAAATAAAGTTAATTAGTTCTTTTTATTTAACTTACCTAATTCAGCCTTTGTCTTCTCAAGCTTTCTTCTCTTTTTAGTTAAATCATCTTGTCTAGCTTCCTTCTTATCAATACCGTATTGCATCTTCTTGTACAATTTACGTTGTTTATTAGACATCATAATTTTCTTTAATTCCTTTTCTTCGTCTTCAGCTGATCTCTTCTTACCCTTAGATGCTTTCTTATCTTTCTTATCCTTTTGCGCGTCTGCTGATTTCACACCAGCTGCTTCTAACTCCAATTCTTTTTGGGCTTGGAGATCTTCATCTTCTTCCTCTTCCTCTTCTTCGACGTCTTCTTCAACTTCATCGCCTTCAACTTCCTCTTCATCTTCTTCACCTTCTTCAGCAGGTTTGATTTCTGCATCTGGGTTGTAACCACCAGCATCTCCCCATGGTGATAAATGAGGTGGTAAGGTTTCACCAGGAGCATATTGACTCACTGGTAATAACTCACTCTTATTAATACAGTCGAAAACCCATTGAGGTTGAACATAGGTTCTACCTGCAACCTTTGATGCAACCTTAGGTCTATCAACAATTTGATGCGTAATATTAGATAAATCTAATTTCTTAAATTCTTCAGGTTGGTTAAGTTGTAATTCATCTAATGCAATTTCAGAAATAATAGATCCACCGCATGATAAGATACAGAATTCCAAAATATCTAATGGAACTTCACGACCAACATAGAAAATAAACTTAGATAACAAAGTTGAGGTAGGTGATGCAAATTTAGATGGCTGAGATAATAAATCACCAGCAGTCTTATTAGTAGACGAAAATTCATCCAATTCAACTTCTTCGACATTTTCGCTTGCATTATCTTCGACATGTTCATTCAAGGACTTATCAGCAGCAACTGCCTTAGAAATTTCTTCTTTAGATAATTTGGTACCTTTCACATTTTTACTTTCATTGCTAGAGTCAGTTGTTTTCTTAGCATTTGGCAATAATGCTTTAACACCTTGATCCTTAGATTGTAATACGTATGATGATAATCCACCAATACCCTTCAATTTCTCGGTGTCAATGGTAGGTGGATAAATCAAATTAGCTTCATTATATAATCTGAATAAGACGAAATGTAATAAGGTCGAATAAAATTCTAAAAATGTCAACATGATTCTGAAATCAACATCTGTTGGAATGTTGGTTGGGAATTTGAATGGAACTAACCATCTAACTTCTTGCCCCTTGACATTGGCTTGATAATAAACACCCTTGATTGAAACAAATACCTTCTTGATCAATCTTTCCTTAGCTACATATGCTAACCATTGGTTGGTTAATTTCTCTGCTTCTTTAGTAATTCTGTGACTTACCTTATCAGTAGCAGGCATATTGGCAAACAAAAACAACATGTTTAATGGATCATCAATATCTCTTAAAGCATCTAAGAAAGTTGGATATCTTTCCTTAATAATATGTTCTAAGGTATACTTTGGACGGTTACTTTCTAACTTTTGAGCATCGCTCACTTCACCTCTACCTAAAGCCCTCTGCAATTTTTTAGCAAAAGTCTTGTGCTCTCTGAATTTTCCTAACACTGGTTCATGTAACAAGTATTGGATATCTTTAGTGTAATAGAAGGTAGCTGGTGCAGTAGATCCTTTATTGGCCTTCTTCTTATTTCTTGGTTCTCTTGGATAAATACCTTTGAAAATACAAAGACGACGGAAATCGGCTAAAGAAACTTGCAACTTCTTGACAGCTTGTGTTCTTGTGATGAAGTTCTTTGCGTTACCGGATGTACCCTTCTTCTTAATTCTCATGGTTATAGTGTATTCTATTAAATCAAAGTAAAATCTGTTGATAAAGATTATTTCTTATGATGAGATGAGCACTAACTGGAAATTTTTTTTATGATATTTATGTGCACGCTCACAAAGAAATAAATTATTACGGGCCAAAATACATTATAGAATAGAATAGATGCCAGTATATGTAGAGGAAAGTTGCCATTTGCCAATATCAGAATGGATTATATTTGAACCTTACTTTAAGATGTATTTTTTTTTTCTTGTGCCATATTTTAGTTGGCCTTTAGCTCTTGGTATTCTCTATTCAAAAGTGCTGCAACAATCCACATTTGATTGAATTTGCTTATAAATTTGATTATTTCTACATATTCGGCATCTTCTATTTCAGAATATCCTTGCGGATATGGCCGAGTAGAATTGTAGGATGCAGACATAAATTCAGAAGAATATGTTGTTCCAGACATTGCATCAGTTGCCCTGTTGTACAGATTCCTGAAATTGGATGCTAGATAGCTACTAGGAATAAAGCCGGAGTTACTTCGTAGCAGACTTAATTGGGTTGTGTCTTGAAAAGATGGGAACTCCCTCTGGGGAGGTCGGATCTTAATTTTTGCTTCCACTGGGACGAAGAATATTGCCTTGTATTTTAGTGCTATTTCGTAGCAGAGTTGCTTTAGGTCTGTTAAAGGCATTTCAAGTAAACTTGAGAAATTGAGTAACGTGAAAAGTTTGCTAGCGGCATATTTAGCATCTCGAAGAATACCACAATAGATAACATCATGGACTTTATTTTCATCACCTAAGCCTAAAAGTACTCGAATTTGGTTATCATTTAAGATAATGTTTGATTTCAATACCAAGTATAGGATAGTCGTATCGGAACTAAGTATATCGCTGTTGGCTGTGAAATTTTGGAACTTTTCCATGATCTTGGTGAGCCTTGCTTGGGACTTTGCAGCTTTATCCATGAACGGATCATATGGTTGCAAGTCTGATATTGTCATGATGATTTTGAACTATTGCTTGTCTGGTTGTATAATTATTATTCTATTTATTAAGTTTAATAAAAAATCATATTTAATTTTGGAAAACTACTATTTGTGGTTTTTCGTAATTGATTGCAAAAATATTAAAAATTCATTAGATAAAATTATTCATTGTAAAACACTACCATTCATGATCTTATATAAAGACCAATGCATATGTGAAGCTCCCAGCTTCTTTTCAATCCAAGGGCTCCAAAATCAATACAGATATTATCCTCTAGCATCTGCGCATGAGGTCTTCTCTGATCTATCTGGAACCTCTTTTAAAAGGTGCATACAAGAGAACAGTTTTCTATACGAAGAAACAGTTAAAAGCCTTGGAAAAGAGCCAAGTCTTTCTTTCTTTGAAAACGACCTTAAACCTGTACTCTTTAAAATGCAATTGAAGGAACAATTAAAAAGTGAAAGAATTGACTTTGATTCTTACAGAGCCGGTGAGATTGGGACTCTAAATACCCCAGAGCTAAAGAAATGTATTGACATTAGCACTAACAGTAGAATCAATATCCATGAATCCGATTTTCATGACTATCGTCTGAAATCGCTAGAGGATTATTCTACCTATAGATACGACCCCGACAACTTCAAGTCATATTGCCCTAAATACTATAACTGTTCTGTTAAAGAAATAGAAGCATTCACAGCCTATATGACAGAATACTTTTTAGTTGACTTAAACAATCAGTGTATTGCTTCTGATTTTCGATCTAATCAAATCGATTCGAGATTATCCTATGATCAAGTGTTCCAACCTTGATTGTTAAGTTAAACTCCTAAATTCGCCGAAATTGTGCCATATATATAATATACATAGAATACACATATACTCTTAGTATTCTCTACCTTATGTGTAAATCCATACGATAATCTTGAAAACGTGCCTCAATCATAGGATCAACGGGTTCTGTTAGCATCAAAACTCGAAAAAAAAAAATTTTGGTACAAAAAACTTTGGGGTTGGGTATTAAATCTTCTAAAGTTATACATATTACTTGAAACTTATATTTTACAAAAATAGTATGTCTTTCCAGGATGTATTGAAGAGAGGAGATGACTTTCTTAACGAATATCCGAGAACATCAACATTATGGAATTATGCCTCTCATGCTACTTGCTTATTTATGATTTTACAGTCAAAATTTTTTTTGAATGTGCTATACAATCCACATTTGCACAATATAGAAAAGCTAGATGGGGCTCTAGCCAAGGCGAGATTAGAAAATAGATCATTAGTGACAATGATGAACCATATGTCTGTTGTTGATGATCCAACATTCTATGCTGCATTACCATTTAGGTTTCACACTGATATTGATACCATAAGATGGGGATTCGGTGCACACAATGTTTGTTTTTCGAACAAGGCATTATCATGGTTTTTCAACTTGGGTAAGATATTGGGGACCAAAAGATTTGGGGATGGCCCATTCCAGGGCTCATTGGACGCAGCTATTAGGATTTTGAGTCCTGACGATACCTTAGATTTAGAATTTTCCCCGGGGGTCAAGGAAGTATCGAAGCCAACATTATTACAAGAAATTAATAATATTGGTTCAGTAGGAGGTAACACCACGCTGTTGGCTCAAAAAATAAAACCTACCCCAGAGTCTACAAATGTTCTTATGTCCAAATCTCCTTTTATTCGTACGAAAACTTCGTGGTTCCATGTATTTCCTGAAGGTTTTGTGTTGCAGCTACAAGAACCACATCAAAATTCTATGCGTTATTTCAAATGGGGTATCTCCCGGTTGATTCTCGAGAGTACTCGTGCTCCTGTTGTAGTGCCAATATTCACATACGGCTTTGAGAAAGTGGCACCCGAAGACTCCGCTGATAAGGGAATTAATAGATGGTTACCATCAAATATAGGCGCCGAGATACACATTAACATAGGTGACCCCATTCCAGATGAAAAAATAGAATCGTATAGAAAGAAATGGAGAGACTTATGCAACAAATATATCGATCCAAAAAATCCTACAGATTTATCGGAAGAACTTAAAACTGGAAAAATGGCTAAACGTTTGAGATCTGATCTTGCTGCTGAGTTAAGACAAGCAGTTTTAGCCATCAGAGATTCATTAGGTGTCTTTAAGCCTGAAGACCCTCGCTTTAAAAATCCAGTGTTTTGGGAGGAATACACGAGGACTGAAGGTAAAAGTGATCCGGATGTTCGGTTTATTGGTAAGAACTGGGCGATCAAGAGATTACAGAAGCACCTACCAGAATATAGTGAAGATGAACCTTAGCTATAGAAAGATAAATAGTTTCCTGTAAATATGATTAGTATTCTCGCACGTGAATCAAAGATGCTTCTTATGAATATTAAATTTTTTAGATTCAAGTAGATCACTATAACACTATACTATAAGTTTTGAAACGCTCAAGATATGCATAAAAGGGCACAGGCATTGCCATCTAAGCTTAGGAATCTTCGGAATGTAATACATGTTTCAAAGCATTCGGGATATGTTTACATACCGACGGTTTTATCTGCCATAGAGGAATGCCCCAGCGTTACGAAACCTGTTATTCATTACAGAGCATATTCAAAAGTATCATGGTTTAATCCATTGAGTAAGTTCAACAGCCAGAAGAAGAATTTGGATAAAGAAAAGTTGGGTATAATTATAGAGGAACCAAATGAAAATATTGAAGCTACAATAGAAGGAAATTATTTTCGAACGTTCAAGCATTATTTGAAAACCACCGAAATACCGGTAAATTTAAGAAGGCGTATATTAAGTGAAAAGTTATCAGAGTTTGTAAAACAAGTGCCTAATTTTGCCGAGAACCCAATGACACTCCCTATTTTGAACAGCGTCTTTTTAAATTTATATAATCTAAATGGAAGACAACTCGAAGACCCGAAAACAGGAATGATTAAGGGAGTTTTAAGCCTCGAGGATTTGATTACCTTATTTGAAAAGTCATCTATAGCAGTATCAAATGAAAGGGAAGGAAACTTGCTTCTATCAGAGTCCATGGCTATATTAGCTCAATACTTTTTGAGACAGGAATCAAATTTGGTTCCAGTGAAGTTATTAGTCCATGTTGTTGACTTAGGATCATCAATAAGGCACAGTAACTTCAGAAATACGTTAGAGTTACTCGTGAAGAGCCGGAAATCGAGTTTAAACCCCGAATTTACGATGCATTTATTAAAATATTACGATACAAAAGGGCTGTTAACTCTGGCCGTGTTTGATGATATCTTATTCGTGAGCAAAAAATATCCAAATGCAGATATACTTGATGACTACTTCTATAATAAATACATAGAATATGTTGAGCTGCTATATGCTCTCGTACCGCCAAAGGTACACGAATACAAAAACTTGGAGAGAGATATTGATAGAATACAAATTATTACCAATAGAAGAGTTATAGGAGGTGCAATTCTTGATAAGCTATCCGTGGGAGTATTGCTTAAGTTATTGAGGCTAGCTACAGAGCTAGAAACAGTAAATAGAAGAAAGGAGACACAGCAATCTATTACAAAGATATTAGATTTCTTTGTTAACAAACCAAAGGAGCAATTAGACTCAGCTTTAAAATTGATTCAAGAAGAAATATTCAAACAGGATTTTGGAGATGAGGCTCTAGCAGAGACTCTCCTACTAGTTACATGGTCTAATACTAAGTATAAAGTAATCGCTCAATCTTTAACTGATTATATTTTAGCAGATAATATAAAGTTTTCAGAAATTTTGAGATTTCAAGCAGCCGTACAGGATTTTGTTGGAAATGCATCGAAAGATATATCTGAGAGTGAATTGGCCAATACAGTCATTCAAAGGGTAGATAAGTTACTTGAAGAAATAAAGGCAAACGAGATGGAGAGTGATGAGGAAATTGATTTGTCGGAGCTATATAATAGAATAATTCAATCTCTGCTTACAATAGGGAATATTTCGCCTAGAGGAGATTTTACCGACCTTTTAATGAGATATTTCCAAAAATCAAAGAATGTTGAGGCTTCTGTTTATTCTTACAAGTATCGCCTAGATAAAGCAATCGACTTATCAGATTATATTCAAGCAGTGAACATTTTTGAAGATAGTTTGGAAAGTTTCACACAATGGCCTTGTCATAGTGATCCAACAATTCATCGTTCCTTGAATGACTTAATTATTCTTGTATGTCATAACATGGAAGACATTCAGCTGATTTTTCCAATTTTCACGAAGATCAAGCAACAAATGGTCAATACACAGTGTAGCGCTGGAGCGATTAAAGCAATGGCAGTAAAAATGTTACAAGCTGAATATGTTGGCGACTTGATTGAAATGCTTAAGCGTGAATTACCAAAAATAGATAAAGATGATACGATAAAACTACCAATCGAAAGTGAATATGACATAAAATATCGAGAACTTTTCAAACTTTTGCATGACTTTGTTATAGCTTACAATAATGAAGACACACATGAGACAAATTGGGTGTTATATGGAGAATTACATAAATATTTCCACGTTCCTTATGATACTTATCTACCAGCCATGAAATTTTTCTGCGAAAAAGACAGGCTAAATGCTGCGCTTATCATATTTAGACAGATTAAAAAGTTGAGTGAATTGCATGGAAATCATAACCATTTACCACCTCTGAGAGATATGTATATGTATTTATTCCAAGCATTTGGTGATAAATTGTATGAAGAAGGGGTCGAGGAAGTACATGAATATTTAAAGATGGATATCAGTATCCCTAAACAAGACATTGCTTTACAAAATGCAATTCTAAATGCATATTCTAATTTGCAGGAAGTGGGCAAAGCTAAAGATCTATTTATATCAATGTCTGCTGTACCAAAATTGATTGGTGGTATTAATGAAGAAACAATCCAAATAATGATCAAAACGTATACTTATAGTGATATGATATACGTACAGAAATTCTGGAATAATTTATCGCAATATGGTATAATCCCCAACTATGCTATTTATAGACAATATTTAATTGCCCATGTATATCATGGACTTATTGAAGACGCAATTCAGCTTACAGAAGATATGAAAGACTATGATTTGGAAGTAACGGAAGATACTTTACTTTCGATGTACAATTATTCTTTGGAGGCTACGGATCAAAAGGAGATCGCTAAATGGGCAAGCGAGAACCACAAGGACAAATGGAATGAAGTAATAAATTCAGGCTATTTGAAAGGCGCTGAACAGTATATGCCCGAAAAAAATTTAATCGTTGGCAGTAATGCTACCAGTTAAACCTGTACATATGTAATATATACGTTTATAAATACAACAATATAGAATATAACTATCTCGAATTAGGCTTACTAGAACCAATCTTTGTACAATTGACTTTAGTAGCAAATCTGAGGGAGTTAACAGTTTCATTAAAATTTTTAGATAATGGTGAAATGTTGACGAACATCAATGTCTTCGAATTCCCTCCAAGACTATGCTTTAAGAGATAAGTGAGTTTCGAGTTTCTATACGGTATATGCTGTTGGCTTTGTCCACTTTGCTGTTGTTGACCCAACGAATATATTACGTCTCCTAAGCAAGATAATGATTTATTAATTGCCTGGGTTTCTTTCAACCTCTCGCCTTTTGCTTGTGAGCTATTCAATCTTTCAGAACCAGCCAAATCTATAAGATTTAATGTTCCCTCACTAATTTCACCGGTTTCATTATTTTTACCAAGCATCTTTAAAATAAATATTGAATGAGACCGCGATGATCTTTCATTGGATCTAGTAGAAGCAGTTGATCTATTCTTTGTTGCCCTTTCTAAAATCGATTTTGCTTGATTTTTTGATACTACCTTAACAGTCGCTATATTTGTTACAGAAGTTTTGTCATTTACATCATCATGCTTTATCTCATGTTTCTTTGAATTTCCAACAGGCGATAATAAATCGACTATTGTTTCGTTGTAAATTTCAAGGAATTGTCCTTCAACAGAATACGACCAACCCTTCATCGATAATTCTTCAATATTGTCAAATATCATTTGAATTGAAAGTGGGATCATACCTGTATCAGGATGGGACATTGTCCACGTCTTACCAGAACCAGTTTGACCATAGGCAAAAACGCATACATTTTGGCCATCCAAAGACGATTGAATTAGTTGCGAAAGTTCACCAAAAATGTCTTCGTTTAGCAGATATGGCAGAAATATCTTATCGAAATGAAATTTGTATGACATATTATTCTTTTTATTTTGGTGTAATGAATATGAAGATTGCCCATTACCCGTGTTTTCATCAATTGGATCCTTTGAAATTATCAATTCTTGGCTTGCATCATCATTGAACTCATCATCGTTGAAATCCATTGAAATAAGACTTTCCTCATCCAGTCGCTTGTTGTCGACCACTTGTGGAGGTCTTATACGACAAAAAACACGAATATTTCCTTTAAGCTGCTGGAGTTTGTCATGTAACACACGCCTTGCAATCTCTTGACTAGCCAATTGAGCATTCATTATTTCGGCCTTCCTATTAAAGCCATCAATACGAATGGATTTATCACCAAATGACCTTTCGATATGTTGGCTAGTGGTCTTCATACTGGATATTTTATTCTTCAAATTAGATATCTCCATTTCTTTATTATGATATTTTGATTTTAATTCATGCAACTGAGAATTTAACTGGGCATTAGCTTCATCCAAGCCCGTTGATACATTATTAGCAAGCTTCTCATACTCTTCTGTCTTAGAAACAGTCTCATTACTTAAAATGTCAATATCACGTTGAAGGCTCGCAATTGTTTCGTCCATGTTGGAACTCAATTGAATTAACTTTTTGTTGTGTTCTTCCTTAAGTTTAATGAGTTTTCTATTCAAATCTTGTTCCTGCAGTTTTATCAGTTTCGAAAGCTCTTCACATTTATCAGATAACTGCTGTTTTTCTGATTGATATTTGTACACATTCTCATTAATCACCTTCTCTATCAGGAGACTTATTTGCTCCTTCAACACCTGAAGCTTCTCCTCGTGTGCAATATTGAGTTGTTTAGACATCAATTCGTACTTATCTTGCAACGTTTTTAACGATTCTTGTTCGTGGTGCTTCAATTCGTCAATATCATCACTAACACTCGACACTTGCTCCTTCCATTTCATATATTCATCATCCAACTTAAAATTCTCAAACTCCTGATTAGCCTTCTGTGTTTTCAACGTCATTATCTTCGTATTAAGTTGCGCTATTTCGTCATTCTTCTGCTCGATTGATTTGCTCAATTTGAGTAATCGGAGCAGCTGGTTTCCCTCAACCTGTGATAAACGTCCCAACATGTTATTACTATGGATAGAATACAGAAAGCTACCTAAATTATTATTCCTATGACTCTCTTTTCCTGGATCAACTCGTTGTCGTTTCCGCCCTGGCGATTCGATGTGACTAGACTTATGGTGCTTAACACTATTGGAGTTTAAGACCAAAGGCAGTGTTTCGGTGAGAGTATTACTTTCGATCGTCTTATCACTCCCCATCACATATATATTATATCAATCTTATAGAATACTCTCTACGAAATCAAACACTATCGAAACTTATCTAAAACTAGTTATCGAATTGTAAACAAATGAGCCATATCCAGTTCTGCATATAACCCAAAATAATTTGGGAGTTTTGTGTAACAATATAATAGGTAGATTTTTTTATCTATGAGATGAGGTTCATTAGGAGTACAAGATAGCTAAATAGATAGCATATTAACATAATGGGAGCAGCGGCTAAGAAGCAAAGAATCGGAATAAGAGGAGACGCTAAAGTAACCAAGAAATTGGAGAAAAAAGATCAAGTAAGATCGTCTGATGAAGAAAATGAAAGTGTTGAATCATCAGATGAAGAAAATGAAAATTTAGAAGATATTGAAGGAGATGACGAAGTAGATATCGAAGTAGACGACGAAGCTGATATAGATGGAGTTTCTTCAGGTGATGAAGCAGAAGATTCGGAAGAAAATACAGACTCTTCGGATTATGACGATGATGAGATTCCTAAGATGAAGAAGAAGAAGAACTTAGACGATGGTTCAGAATCGTTCGCTAATGCGTTCAATGCTATTGTGGGATCTCGTTTGAAGGCTTATAATAGAAAGGATCCTATATTGGCCAAGAATAAGACCACCTTGAAGAAATTAGAGTCCGACAAATTAGAAGCCAAGGCTAAAAGGTTGATTTTATCGGAAAAGAAACAATTGCATGACAAACATCGTATCAAAAATTTGTTACCATCTGCTAGCGAGCCTGAAAAAGTCAGAACTATCATTCAAAACGAAAGACAATTGAAGAAAGTTGCGCAAAAAGGTGTAGTGAGGTTATTTAACGCTGTTTTATCTACTCAACTCAAGACTAACCAAGAAATTGGTAAAGAGCAGGTTGGTCAAACAAAGAAGGAGGAATTAATGAATGAAATATCAAAAGAGAAATTTTTAGACCTCGTTCAAGCAGCAGGTCAATCATAAAGTCCATGTGCGTCCTGTTAATGCTGCCTCAAGCATGAAGCTGGGTTCTATGAGCAAACACCAGGAATATGGGCCCCACATTTTTAACTATCTTGTCTTTTTAGGGAAGCTGTATATTAGTAATATATGAGATAAATATTAATACTTTTTTTATCTGGATTTGGAAACGTTCCTATAACTCGAAGATCTGTCAAAAAAGTACAAATGTAGGAATGATTCAAGATTCAAGAGCATCATTCATTATCTAAATAGACAAGGTCCAAATATCGGAAGTTAACCATATTGGGATTAATATTAAGATGGATGCGAAATTGATAAAATTTAATCTATCTCGTTTTGGAGATCTTTCCGAGTATTCTTCAATATTAATAATATAACATTCCTATATAATGACCACATTTTTTTAAAACCATTTCTGCTCTCTTTGAGAAGAATGAAGTAATATTTTAGATGTCAGAGATCAAGCACTTAGATCAAGCTAGGGTTGCGATTCTTAGCAGAAATGATTCTGACTTAACTATACCCCAGATTCGTCATGAGAATATGTCCGGGAATTCTATCGAGGATGTAAATGGTCAATCCAACCCTTTTCGCCCAATAATAACCCCTATGGGTTCAACCAATAACGTTTTAACCCAGTTGAGCCATAACAAAGACCCGACGCTAGAACCGTTACCTCAACAAGTGAATCCAGGTAAGCAAATAATGACATCCAGGAATCCTCCCGGAAATTTGTACAGAATTATCACAACGTGCTGTTGGTCAGCAGCAGGAGGATGGTCAGATGCTACACCTGGTGCTATTTTACCATTTATTGAAGACTATTACGGAATTACATATGCAATTGTGTCATTGATTTGGATGGCTAATGCTGCAGGGTTCATTTTAATAGCCATGCTCTCACACAAGATCCAGCCATGGTTGGGTAAAAGATTCTCCTTAGTGATTGGATGTATGAGTTTATGCATAATGTACGCATTGGTTGCCAGTGGAACACATTTTCCAGTAATTGTGGTTGGGTTTTTTTTTGGTGGTATGGGACTTGCAATATGTTTATCCCAGTCCAACGTATTCTTCACACGTTTGAACGACCTGTCTAAGTATTTATCTCTTTTTCATGGGTCCTATGGATTGGGTGCAACCCTTTCTCCTTTAGTAGCTACTGCAATGGTGAATTCGGGTGTTAAATGGCATTACTTTTATCTAATAACACTAGGTTTTATGTTATTTAATGGCATCAACTTCTTTTTCTCTTTTAAAGGTGCAGACGAAGATCTTAAACCATGGGATGATGATGAACCAAATGAATCTCTGGAAAGCGATAATAATCAATATGAATCAGACGATTCTCAACAGCAAGAAGAATTTATTGGCTTACAAGAATTAACAAGAGAAGGTCGGAATAAACAAAATGCTTCGAATAAGAATAGCCAATCGACACATTCCGCAGATATGTTATTAGCTTTAAAAAACTACAGGACATGGCTTCTTGCTTTGTTCGTATTATTTTACCAAGGGGCAGAAGTTTCGTTAGCAGGATGGGTCGTCACTTTCTTATTAGATTATAGACATGGTAATAGCTCAGTGGGTTACGTTGCGTCTGGTTTTTGGGGTGGGTTAACGTTGGGACGTCTTCTATTGACTAAGCCATTACACAAATTACTAGGTGCCAGACGGGCAGTCATACTTTTATCTCTAACATCTATTTGCCTTGTACTTCTTGGGTGGCTAGTTCCAAATGCTATAGCGGAGGGTGTATTTATTTCAATTGCCGGTGTTACTATAGGTCCAAACTATCCATTGCAAATTGGTCTCTCCGCTCAGCTTATTCCCAGAAAAATTCAGGTCATTTCATTGACAATAATCACCGCATTTGGTTCATCTGGAGGCGCTATTTTCCCATTTTTAGTTGGGTTGATCTCTCAGAGTGTCGGCACATATGTAGTTATGCCAATTTTTATTGGATTATACTGCGGTATGCTTGGTCTTTGGATAGCGTTACCTAACATAGAAAGACCAATAGAATCAAAAAGTAACGTCAACAAATGGACGCAAGTTTGGCGAAGAATTTGGTAGTATTTGATTTAGTTTTGTATTTTACATAATCTATGAAAAGGACTAAATGCGAAATGTAGAATTTTGATGATCGAAGTATCGAACAAAGACCATAGATCGGTTAAACAAAAACATACGAGTTAAAGAATAAGCTACTTAAATTATATTTGTTATAATGGCAATAGAGCAGCTTTTCACAAAAGGAGCGGCCGAATTAAAAGAAAAGGATTATTTAAGTGCCATTGCGACTTATACGACTGCTTTAAAGGAACACCCAAAATCGATCCTAGCGTTTTTGAAAAGATCAACTGCGTATCAGAAGTTGAATAATTACGAGAATGCAAAGAGAGATGTATCTAACGCATTTGATATTGCAGAACAGAAAGGCAAACGGTCAGACCTTGGAGCCTGTTACTTCAGATTGGGTCTAATTTACTATGCGGAAAAGGATTACAAAGTAGCATTGAAGAATTTTGAGAAATCGGTGGAATTTGACTGTCCTGAAGCAACAGTCGAGTCATGGAGAAATAAGTGTGAATATGATTTAAAGAAGAACCCTCCAGCTGAGGATTCGGGAAACGAGGAAGGTGAAGCTATTCTAAATATCGAATCGGGTAAGGATAAAGCTAAAGATATCCAAGGCAAGCCATCCACCAACATTGATGTGATAAATAGTCAAGCCCCATTAAAAGTCAAGATCAGGGACGATTGGTACCAAACAAACGATTCGGTTATCATAACCATATACGCCAAAAACATCAAAGAGCAAGAATTACAGGTTAACTTCAAGCCAAATCTGGTAAACGTTTCGTTTCCAAGCTCTGCCACGTCCGAATATAACTATAATCTTGAGCCACTCTTTGCCGTAATCGAATCAGAAAAATCAACTTTTCGAATCTATTCTACTAAATTAGAAATCACCTTGAAGAAGAAAGAGTCTCGCAAGTGGCCCAGCTTGGAGGCATCCGAGAATATCGAAGAGATAAAGACCTCGAATTCTACTGAAGAAAGTCCTACCAAGAATTCAGGGTTGGCATATCCGACTTCTTCAAAAAAATCTATCAACTGGTCCGCATTCAAAATTAACGACGACGAAGACAACGAAAAATCAGAAAACGAATTTTTTGCCCAATTATACAAAGATACAGACGATGATACCAGAAGAGCAATGATGAAATCTTATGTCGAGTCCAATGGTACAGTTTTGACCACTAATTGGGAAGAAGCACAAAATAAAAAATATGAAACCAGTCCGCCTGAAGGTATGGTTGAAAAGAAATGGAATGACAAAGGTTGAATCATGGGATATTTTTCTACCTACTCTGATCCGATTTTGCTTTATATCAGAACATTATCACCTATTATTCCAAGTTTAAACTCTTAGTATAGTAGCAACACGTCATCCTGTATATAAATACTCACTGTTTGCTATATAGAATAATCAACCTACCATAGTTGGAGGATTACCAACAGAGAAATTTTATTCTTTTTATACTTTTATATGACGATATTAAGAAGAGTGAGTCAATCTTTAATTCGTAATACAGTAAGAAAGATGCATATTGAGTCAATTCCTATGAGATGGGGTACCGGTGATAATTATTCGTATTTATTAATAGATACACCTACTAAGCATGCTTGGTTAATAGATCCGGCAGAGCCTAAAGATGTAACGGCATATTTTAAGAAACATAATCCTAGTTTTGAATTGAAGGCAATAGTAAATACTCATCATCACTATGATCATGCAGGAGGAAATAGCGATTTCCATTTGAAATATCCTGATTTACCAATAATTGCTGGAAAGGATTCTCCCCAGGTTACATATACGCCATCGCACCAAGAGGTCATTGACTTGGGAGACAATTTATCAATTACTGCCTTACATACCCCATGCCATACACAAGATTCGATTTGTTATTTTGTTAAGGATTCATCCACGAAAGAAAAGGCTGTTTTCACGGGAGATACGTTATTCATTAGTGGATGCGGCAGGTTTTTCGAAGGTTCTGGAGAAGAGATGGATAAGGCATTAAATTCAATTTTGGGAAAGCTTCCAAAGGAAACAAAGGTTTATCCGGGGCACGAGTACACCAAGTCGAATGTCAAGTTTTCTAAGACTGTTTTGAATAATGATGCTATTAAGAAGTTAGACAAGTTCGTAAATGAAAATGAATTCACTACTGGAGAATTTACGATTGGTGATGAATTAGAATTCAACCCATTTATGAGATTAAATGATCCAAACGTGCAAAAGATCACCGGTGCTTCGAATAGTGTCGACGTTATCAGTAAATTAAGAGAAATGAAGAATAATATGTAAACCGAAGTAAATGAATATATACTAAAAATTATATTGGATTGAGGTTTATGCAACTTGTAAGTAGTTCTCACACTTTTTATGGAGACCTGAAAATCATGAAACACTGCTTTGTAGCAAACACATAGAATGTATATCTTTGGATGAATTATTACCGAAGTTCAAAATAGACACATCGATATTAAGTCCTCACGAAATCTGGTTTCCATTCGTTTTCTACGTAGAGTTCTGGTTGCCAAAGCTCAATGCATTCTAAATCGAACTCAGATTTACCCATAGCAAACTTTTCGTATTCTTCAAAAATACCACTCAAACACCATCCTTGCAATAACTTTCTCATTAACCCCACAAGTACACCGATTCTATGCTTTCCTTTATTTGAATGAATTAATATTGGGAAGTTTTGTTTATTTACTATCAATTGTAAAGCTGTGGTTATCGTCTCCAATGCTTGTGTGCGGTCTTCTTCAAGTGTAAATGGCTCCAGAGCTGACTTTATGAAAAGATGGTGAAACGTTATATCTGTCGTCTCTATCCATTTTTTATAGTTATCCATAATTTCCGCTGTGCCATGCTTATCTTTTTTCTCCTTATCCTTTTTCTCTTTTTCCTTCTTCACCTTTTCCTTAGGTGCCTTTTCACCATTTTCTGTGTCCTTACTCTTCAGCTTTTCGTCTTTTTTCTTTTCTCCCAAATCTCCTAAATATATTATAGTTTTTAATCCTAATTGCTCTAAAAATGGATAGTTTATAGGCATTGGAAATCCAGATCTATAAATACCATCCTCCACAAGTGAAAAATTTAACGGTGGTACATACAGTGGTTTAGGATTGATTGTTTTCATCACCAAATTAGAATAATCTACTCCAGATTCAACAGTATTATCATTGCCTTCTTCATTCGTTGGTGTGCTTTCGGATAAATCATTCTTCTGAATCATGGGCAAAAGGTCTAGCTGGATTTCAGACTGAATTTCATGGATATCACGTAATGGTCCCAGTGTATTAGACTTATTGTTATTAGTAGGTACCATGGTTTGTATATAATTAGCCTTATATTCTAATTACTAGGCCTTCTTAATAGTAATGATAACCCGATACATAATTAATTTTGGTCGTGCGAAAACAAAACGTTGATGTCCTAGTTCCGTATAATATTTGGAACCATCTGTTAAGGAACCCTATAATGAAGAGATATGTATGTGAATAAGAAACATCTAATTAAAGTCAACGAAAACGAGCCAAATTTTGGTTTGAATATTTTTTGCCTGAGTCTATTAAATGGCAATAAGACTTGTTTGTAAAACATCTATTGAGTCTACGTATACTGGAATCTCCTTTAGGGACCGTTTAGCTATGAAGTCCAAATAGGAGCAATCTAAGTTCAGTTTACAATTCAAAAATACAATTCAAGAATATCTTAGCTCAACCTTAAATAAGTATAAAAAGTCATTTTTTCAGTTCAGACTTATAGGTGATAAGACTCTACATGACTCGCATTCCATGTACAACTGTATATCATTGGTTTGAAAAACTTTGAGACAAAAGCTTTCTCAGTATAATTCAGAACATAGACTAATAGTACTCTGTAGTATCTTTGAGAAAAGTAGAGTAACTTTTCGCATTTAAAGCCACACATTTAAACCATTAAACCATTCTATTCCACATCTCATAACGTAGACAATAAAAGTTAACAGAATTTCCGTATATTCGACAAGAATCAGCTTCCATCAGAATCCGTATCGTTTATCTACTGTACCATCCCTAGGGTTAATCCAATAAGTTAAATGGACTTCCTAAGTATCAACTTTGGATTCGCAATGGTTTTTGTAAGGAGATCTGGATTGGGATTTTACTAATGTTAAAAAAGTGCCCTTCAATACGATTTTACTAAATTACAAATATTTACCTAGGTATTCTACTCCGTTGATTAAAAAAAAAAGAGAAATGGGAAGAAATTTAGTCGATCTTGTTAGTAGACTACATAAAAAATTGACTAGCCATTTATTATCATGCAATAAAGGCTGAGTAAGGATCTTACGTCCGTGAAATATTCTCCGTATTCCTTTTACACTTTAAAGCTTTAGTCGATGAAATTACCCGCATGGGTCGTAATCTAGATGTAGGTGAGGTAAGATGTGTTACAGAATCGTGCTTAAGCGACCACGAATATTTTTTGTGGTATTTGGCTCGTATCGAGATACTCCTGAGCAGTTCGCAGTTTTGCAGCAATATCATAACCCAATTATAAAATATGTCTCATTTGACCCTGACCGTTAATCTCTAATATATATCAACAATCATGGATCAAGCTTTAAAATTCGTAAAAGAATTTGATGAACTTTTTTCACACACCAGTAGGGGTTTCTCCCAATACATAAGAAGAAAAGTGGTAGGACTTACGGACTAAATGAACTAACGCCTCGCTTGAATAGTAGAAAGAAACCAACTGGCATTAAAACCGAATACAATGAAATTTTTGACGCAAAAAAATATAATCAGTGTGTATCCGTAAAACTTGAAATTGATGATATGCCATAATTCACAGTCACATAAAATATTATCAATAATTATATACTAGATAATCTAGAACGAATAAAAGCAGGTCTCTCTGTCAAAATTAACTTTTTAAACTATTCAAAGATTCTCAAATTCAGATTTACCAATATTATCTAAATTCTTTATACGAAGGACTAATACCCAACCACAATGTTCTTTAGTTCCAAATTTGTGTTGTCTTGTTTAACATTTGGTGTTAGTGTTATTTCACAAGTGATAAAAGATAACAAAGTGTATGTCTCTCCTAGACTGTTGTCAACATGCCCTAATACTTTCGAACCATATCCTAAATGTCCTAATGATGTTTTTGCTCAATGGCAATATTCTAATTTACCAGAGACTCACATTAGTATAACTAATGTGGAATTAATCAGTGGTAGCATGTACACAATAACTGTGCATATTACGAGTGATAGTGGAATGTCATTAAGTTCTTTGAGTGAGTTAAAGGTTTTGTCACCAGTAAATACATTTATATTTTCAAGAAATGCAAATGTGCACTTAATTACAAATCCAAATGACTTTACATACACATTTAATGCTAACGCCATCGCTCTGACAGATGGAACCAATGGTGAATTATGTGTCCCTGATGTATCATTTCAATTTGACTGGTGTCTGGCAGGAGTGAGTGATCAGAATGAATGTAATAGATGGAGGTACGACAAGTCGTATGATATATACACCGGTTGTCAAGATACAATTCATAAGAGTGATTCTTTGTACTGCTTCAAAAAAAGAGACTGTGCTTCATCAAGTTTATCCACCAGTTCATCGTGTACTACTAGTTCAACAAGTTCGTTCAGTTCATCGACATTTTGTACCTCTGGCACATCCAGCTCAAGCACCTCGGAAATTTCGAGTTCATCAACATCGTCTACCTCTGACTCGTCCAGCTCAAGCACCTCGGGAACTTCCAGTTCATCGACATCGAGTACCTCTGGCACATCCAGCTCAGACACCTCGGGAACTTCGAGTTCATCCAGTTCATCAACATCGTGTACCTCTGGCTCGTCCAGCTCAAGCACCTCGGAACTTCGAGTTCATCAACATCGTGTACCTCTGGCACAACCAGTTCATCGACATCGTGTACCTCTGGCTCGTCCAGCTCAAGCACCTCGGGAACTTCCAGTTCATCGACATCGGGTACCTCTGGTTCATCTAGCTCAAGCACCTCGAGAACTTCCAGTTCATCAATTACAGCTGGCTCTTACAGCTCGCTTCCTACCGCTTCGTTTATGACTGGTTCTTCAAGTTCATCGAGTCAAGAGACTTCACCAGGATCTCCAACTATCCCAGAAATTTCACTAAGCGCGTCAACAAATATCGTGACACCTACTCCAGCAGCTTCATCAGTGTTACCAATAACCACACTTATAACTTCATTGTGTTCAACTGCTTCATCTGCTTCAGCCGCTAAGCTTTCTAATTCGGTTTCTGAAACTGCTTCCCCGACTAGTAGCACATTCTTTACTGGGGATACGACTATCTTTGAGACTATCAGCTCCGGTCAAACTGTAACTATCAAAACTTGTGAGGTTGCCGTTACAATGAATTCCAATGGTGAATACATTACGTCTACTTCAATTGTTGCTGGTACTTCTGCTTTACCTCCAAGCGAATTAGAACTGTCTAAAGTTGTTGGCTCACAGGCCACATCAAGTGAACAGTCACCAAGCGAGCTGGTCAACACTTTAACAAGCGGACATAATCCTATAGAAGCACCCTCGATCAGTGAAGGTAAATATACCACGGTTAGTTCTATTTCCCTATTAAATAACATCCCAACTGTTGCCGCAATTTCCAAACAGGGTTCTCTTAGTTTCTATACCATATCTGAACCTATCCCTAATGTTAGTTCGTCTACACTTTCCACTGCTTCCGGAATGGTTACTTTCTCCTCCGTTAGTCCTTACAGCGGAGCGGCATCCTCTTCTAAAGAAAATAATTCCCTTTTGTGGAAAGTCTTACTTGTTTTTGCTTATATCGTATAAAATGGAAATTAATCAATTCACCATCAATTATAAGTGCATTAAAGACTGAACCCTATTGTATGTATAGTTTTGTCTCGAGTAAATTTAATTTTAGTAGTCCATTGACTTGGTTTATAGGATTAGAACAAATTATTATAATACTATTATCAAAATAATCACTCGAAACTCCGGTACGTGAAGTACGACGTTTAAAAGCATTCAAAATTCTTGTTCTCAAAGCACTCCTTTGAATCATCGTTACTTCCACATCATTTTGAAAGAAACTCACTACTAGTTTTAAACTGTGGAGTTATAAATTAGAAATTAACCGATAACAATCAGACTTGGATGTGTTGTTCCATTAAGAACAAATAAAATTAGTTCCAGAATCCACCTCACAATTGGCTCACACCTTCATTTGATTGGTAACACCATTTTTTTTTCTATATTATGAGCCTCCTGTCCTGTTTTTCCAAATAAGGCTATCTATTCAATGTTATGTTGTCTACAAGATATAAAATAGGTTTGAAGTAGTGCGTATATAAAAAAATCATTTCCTAATTTGACTAGTGTATGGAACTATATATCTAGTTTCAGAGATCCGAAACTATGATCAGGAATAGAAAGATTACATCAAAATGGTTTAGTTGAGATGAAATTATAGATACAAATTTTCAAATAGAATTTTAGCATATTTTCCACAGAGAACTCACGCTTAACGTCCCATAGCGTACCATGAAAATGAATCGGCCATATTTCATAACGAGTAGATTTAAGTCCATGTCGATTAGTTGAGTTGCCTCAACAGAAGATGGGTATTCTTAGCTTTGAATATAATATTTGCCATTTGTTATTTATGATTCAGAACTACAAGTTTGAGAGTACCTGGTTTTCTCCTCAATGGCTACAAAAAAGGCTGATCTAGATTTCTTGAATCCTAAAGAATTCACAGGTTGCAAATCCCAATTTATTGGGTATCTTCATAAAAGTATCTATATATTTCTTTGACTAAGTTATCTTTCGCACAACATCTCATTTCGTCATTTTCTCGTTTGGATTCATAATCATACGACTAATGGCCAAAAACTAATAAAAGACATCTAGACTTGGAAATTACCTTGAAATAACTTTTGTATGTTCAAATTACGGCTTCAGATGCTTTTCTGCTATTTCTTCTACGTCTTATGCAAAGCAGAAGAATGCCTTAATATGCAATAGAGATGATGCTATTCAACCAATCAATTTCAAGTGTACCGAGGTTATAATTTTCTAAAATTAAATGAAATACGTTATGCCGTAATAACTAGAATTATTTTTCAAAGGCATTTTAGCTATTGAAAACAATTTACGCCATGAAATTATGCGTGCTTCAGGTAAAAAAGAATAAAATTTACATCCTCGGTTATAATCAGATTACCATTTTTGATGTAGCAGGAACAAAGATAATAGAAGGTCTTGCATATCTATGACATCTCCGTAGTAACAGAAAGTTCACATACATCTCATCTAAAAAATTTCTGTCTGAAAAATTGAATTGGATAGTAGTAAATCAACTTTTGCATACTGTTATATCCAATATCTTGTAACATAAAAAGCTGGTTAGTTAGTTACTAATTTCATATTGTGGGCCAATTGTTTCGATCATTCATGTCAAATATTGTATTTCTCCTTCGCATTTAGTTATTTCCCTAAATTTAGAATATTCTTCTAATGCAACTTTTTAGCTCAAATATGCGACCGAAAAAATCACTATTTGGGAGGGAATGTCTGCGAATTTTTTGAAGTAAGAAACTATAATTCTTGTCGACTATCCTAAAGTATTGATACTACTAAACTTGTGTATTAATATGATGGTTACAATACTGATTTTAATACTGATTTTAATGCCTTTTTAGAAAATAGAGTGATTAAACAAATACCTTAAAACAGATAGCATCGAGGTCTCAATTACGGTTCCTTGATGGTATATAGACTTCGATCTATGTTATTTCCTAATCCTCTTCTTCTTGAAGGGATTAGTTTGTCTTCAAATAAATAAAGATGATTTATGAGTTAGGACACTCGAATCCTTTCTACCTTACCTATTAATCTTTCTGATTTCCCTCGCGATTTTATATAATATTTCTTTCCTTGTGTATTCTTACTTTAACACAGTTCAAACCTTTTTTATAAGAATGATATTTTTACATACGCTCTATGTCATATTGATTATATTTATGTTTTGCAATAGCAAAAAGGAAAAGTGAAAATTATGACAAAATTATAAAAACTATCTTAAAAATTCGATTGATCACTTGACCATTAGATCACAATTAGAGTTATACCCTAATTTAATAGTAAGGTATGTATGTTGTCAAATGCTCAAGTTTATTTAGGATGTAATTAAATTGATGTAAAATTACAAATGATCAGAACCAAAAATCGAATGTGTGGGCGAACAAACGGAAAACTGCAATCAACTAATGGTTCATTTTGCCACACGATGATCGGGTTTATGAAGTGAAATATTTTTCATCAAATCAGAACTGAGTTTCTACATGTAAGAATTAGACGAACTAATCCCTGTAATGTTCATGAAGTAAGATGCACTGCTGGCCCATGCGTAGGCGAGATTCATACGCCGAGTACATTTTTACCACTTCAGATTACTTACGCAATATTTTTTTGAGCGAAAGAAAATAATCAGAGACTGGGAGGTAGGCTTGAAACAGTTTTAAAATTGCTCAATTCTTCATCTTACGGAAGTATTACTGGCTCCTCTATTTTCGATTGTCGTACTTCAGGAGTATTAGCAACCGACGTTGCCATGAGTCTAGGGTTGGTTCACTTTCGTACTTATGCGGGATGTATTACGTCAACTTGTTTCTGTGTTGAGTTGAAAACTAATAGCTTGATATCGAACGATTTTGCCATTCGGAACATTCAATTGGCCTCACACTGTAATTTAGACGTGATTGATCCGTTACATGTATTTCTCATCCCTTTTGTACTGTTACTTCCCTTAGATTAGATTGACCGCCCCTCTGTTTGTATTCATCTTCTGACATGAAAAACTTTATTCATTTGATCCGTCTTACTAATCGTAAATACGATCTACAGCCGGCGCCGCCTGATTCGGGCGCAAGGGCATTTGTAAGATTTTTTCGATACGTTTCGTAATTTAGGTGCATACAATTTACGTGGTATTACTTTGTTGTTCTGCAGACTGGAAGCATACAGGATTTTGCAGCATCTAATAATATCTTACAGTATCGCGAGCGCATCGCATTTTGTATGAAGACACTGTTTAAATCTTACGCCACTTCACCTGAAGTAAGTAACATTGTTCTTGGAACTAGTGAGATCATAACTGAAGATGTTGTAAGCTCGAGCTGTTCCCTTTAATTGACTAGAAACAATTGAAGCTTTGTTTTTATCCCTAGATCAAATGAGTATATTTGCTCGAGGAGTTATAATGCATACATCCTGCATACATCATAGAATACCCTAGAAAAGAATTTCATCTTCCCACTTATTGAAAAGTGGATTTATCCTAGGATTTATATGGCAATCGGCATATGATAAGACGAGTAGATTTTAAAACCTAGTGTTAGGTACTCTTAGGATTCATTTTGCAACCTCGTATAAATAGGAGAAGAAATTGAAGATTAGATCCAAAGCTATTACTATGAGGCTGCATTGTTATAGACGGTTGTGTGGAATGGAGCCCTCAAAAGTTTATTTCGAGAAGAGGCCGCGGATATTATTAATAGGTGAAATTTGTCACAGCACAAAAAAGTTATTCGGATCATGGGGATTTTAATCTGATGAAACCAACTAATCCTCATACTCATGATTGATGCCGTGGTCATCGTTGAGGCAAGTGCCGACAGAGTAGTAAATGGCGAATAAAAAATTTCTGATAATAATTTCAAGTGAAATAATTCTTTTTTTTTCACTTCGCCAATGTGAAGAATGTTCGCAGTCAGATCAATAGTTGCCGCAATATAGAATTCTAAGACCCATTACTTCGTAATTAAGTTAAATATAAAGTGAGAATATGGTAACTTTCGGAATTATGACCACAGTCTAAATCGATGCAAAAAATTTTAGAGGCATGAATATAATCTGCAGAACTTGCACGATAAAATTAGACGAAAAGCATGTAATGCATATCAAGTATGCAAAGCAAGGCGTATCGAAGAATTTATAGGCGTAAGTGCTAAAAATAATGAAAAATTGTCCATATCCGATTTCAGAAAACTATCTATATACTCTTCTTCTAATTTCATATTTTTCACCTACATAAAGATCCAAATGTCCTACTATTTTAAAGATGCTTTTCTGGAAGTATCAAAATAATTAGATCTAAGAAAGCATGCTAGGTTTTAAAGGGTTCTTATTAGCGTTAGCTTTAGTTCAATTTGTTGCTGCAATAACACCTTCACCTTGCAAGCCTCTTACTTCTCCATCATTGGGATTTAATGCTGTCTTCTATCCTTATAAATTTAGGGATGATACAACTCTGAGAGACTTGACATACATGAACGGAGGGTATAAGGCCTCCAAACCCATTGCCCTGGCATCCGGAATTACAGATATAAATTTTGCTATTGCCCAGGGTAATGACGGAATTGTTAAAGGAAACATTTATGGGAAAGCCGTGACTGTTTCAAACTTTAGTGTTGAACTTACTGGTTACTTTCTTGCACCAGAAACTGGTGATTATCAGCTCCTGTTGTCTGTGGATGATGGAGCGTTGGTTACATTCGGAGCTGGACAAGCATTCGGGTGCTGTAATACATTATCAACATCCAATGATGGAAATTACGCTTTATTCGCTCATTGGTATTCTACATCTAGCTCTCCAGGAGCAACACTTTCAACGCAACATCTTACTGCTGGATATTACTATCCTATTAAGATATTTTATGTGAATATGCAAAATCCTATGAGTATGACATTCAAAGTTACTACACCAAGTGGCACTGTCATCACTAATTTTAATAACGTTTACTCCTTTACAAATACAGACACTTCTTGTCCTGCTGTAAGACCAACAACTACAGTCACCAAGACGTGGTCAAGCACCAATACAAAAACAACTACTAACACTGCTACTGCGTTTGGTACGGAC
>NW_015385519.1:0-42271 GCF_001447935.2 Debaryomyces fabryi
CAACTATATAAAACCACAATGAAAGAACCTTCCCCTGAACCGAATTATGGAACAAACCACGAAACCAATTGGAATGACAGTAATGAATCCATAGCGTCTGGTATTTCGAACCACCCAACTGGTGAGAATGTTGACAATGGATCTGTGGACCATTTTGCAACTACAGGATTTGAGGTATCATCATTTAAAAGAGCCAAAAGGTACATTAAATATCTTTTGGGTTTGAGGAGATCTCGTAGGGAACCGTTGTTACCTCATCATTCCCCACCGCCTTCACCAGCAGCTCCTAGGCGCCCAATCAACTATATTATATTCGATATAATTTGGAACAGAATTTTGTCAGAAGCGAACAGGGAATTATTAAGTAACTATAAATGGGTATTTTTTCTTTTGTCGATTTTAATTGTGGTGGCTGTCCTAGCCATTACCAATAACTTCGAGTACTTGAATGTTTTCCTCAAGAATTTATTTTGTTACCTTATAAATTGTTTACGGAAGGGAACTACAGATTGTTATGTATGATATATATTACGAGCTATTTATTGATTTATATTTACAAGCATGAATAAATTAACGTCTTGGTCTGTCCTTCACCTTCATTTTATTTACGTTCTTGAACTTTCTAGTCTTGGCAAACTTCTTAAGACCCCACATAGATTGAGAAACCTTGTTGGACTTCGATTTACCTCTACCACCACCATGGGGGTGATCAAATGCATTCATAGCAACACCTCTGACCATTGGACGTCTTCCTCTATGACGACTTCTACCGGCTTTACCCCAAGAGATAGCCTGGTGTTCCTTATTAGAAACAGTACCTAAGGTAGCATGACAGTTGATGTTGATATAACGATGTTCTCCGGAACTTAATCTAACGATGGCCTTGTTTATATCTGGATGCTTGGACAATATTCTACCGAAAGTACCAGCCGATCTGACCAATTGACCACGTCCGTTAGGATGTAAACCAATGTTGTGAATGATCGAGCCCACTGGCAACATATTCAATGGTAAGCAGTTACCTCTCTGCATGATTCTCGAATTCAATAATGCTTCATCAATTTCTCCATTATTAGTTTCGTTCATTTCGTCAAGGAAATCCTTTGGTAAACCCTTTCTAAACGATTCTACCACGTCCCCTTCTCTTAATCCACTGGCAGCCAAGATGTACGATAAATCCCCCGTTTCGTCGTGTTTCACCAACGCAATATGGCCGGATCTGTTAGGATCATACTCAATTCTCAACACAGTTTGCTTACCTCCTTCCAATCTATGCGAGTCCACAAATCTATAACGCTGCTTATGGCCCCCTCCTCTACCACGAATGGTTATATGTCCCGTATTGTTTCTACCGGCAGTTTTTCTCTTCGACACCGTTAATTCTCTTACAGGTCCCCCTTTGTACAAATGATCATGCACAGGCTTCTTAAAGTTGGTCGAACCAGGCTGCAAGTGTCCGTTTGCATACGACTTCAATTTAACATGGGCTGACGCCAACTTTCTCTGTCTTTTATATATTTCATCTCTTTTTTCCAAGTCTGTCAAAGTGGATTCTCCTGTTTCAGGTATCGTACTTTGAAGTCTGGTTAATGTCAAAATGGACGTTTTGACCCCCCTTATAGGGTTGGCTAAGCACCTTCTCGTCCAAGGCAACATTGTATTCCCTATATCCGTGTGATACCACCTGCTATGTAGATCGTTGGACTGAAAAGTGAAAAAAATTGAGACATATTTATGGTATCATATTTACCTAGTGATTTTGGGAACGCGTGTAAATTTCAGTAACCAATAATTTTGTAGAATCTCTGTGAGAAAACCTAGCGTCTCCGAGTGTTCAAACAACTTATATTCAATACTTCAAAGGATCTATTCATATAAACTTTATAAGATACTATAGAAAAATGATGGCATCTCGTTTCTTCGTCCGTTCTATGGCCTCAGCCACCAAGTCTATCAAGCCACCTGTTCAATTGTTCGGTGTTGACGGTACTTACGCCAATGCATTATACTCGGCATCCGTTCAAGAATCATCAGTTGAAAAAACCTACCAATTATTAGGTAAAATCAACGAATTAGTTGACAATGATTCTCAAGTTAAGGACTTTTTACACAACCCAGCTTTAACCAAGGATGATAGAAGTGCTGTGATTCAAGCTCTTTCATCGGGATTGAAATTAGACAAGACCACCACCAACTTCTTGAATGTTTTAGCTGAATACAATAGATTAGCTCACTTCCAAAACATCTACAAGGAATTTTCTACTTTGAACGACGCCCACCAAGGTCTCGTTGAAGCCAAGGTTACATCAGTCAAGCCATTGGACTCCAAAATCTTGAAGAGATTGCAAGCCTCGATTGGTAAGTCATCGTTTGTTGGCGATGGTAAGACCTTAAAATTGACCAACGACGTTAACCCAGATATTCTTGGTGGTTTAATTGTTGAAGTTGGTGACAGAACTGTTGACTTATCCGTCTCCGCTAAGATTGCTAAGTTGAACAACACCTTAGGTGAAGCTTTATAAGTTATGAGTTTTTGAATCCCCTATTTAATTTATGTTAAAATCTGATACTAGACCAGCGGGTATTTGTACAATACTGCTTCCTTACTTAAAAATTTTGAATATACATTATCAATGATGAACCGATGTATTGTATCAAATTCAATATATATTTATGATACTAATAGCTGAAAGCTTTGAATCGTATAATCCAGGTTAATGTGCGTGCTAGCTGAATGTAGAGAGTTGTCTGACTAGCGTAGTACATTCTTTGACAAATAAAATTCAAAACGTGAATATGCTATATGAATTGTAAAAAGGGGATATCTGGATGAAATTTCTATCCCAATCTTATCTCTATTCTCTCTGATATGTCAGACATATATAGAACCACTACAAATACCGGCTCCTGTAAGCCTTTAGATTATTCTTTGCAATGCTACGATGATGGTAAAATCCTGCATAATAAGAAGTACTTACTATTCATGGATTTGGCAAAGTACTTCAAATGAATATTGGAGCAATTAACAAGTAACTATACAAAGGAAGTCACTAATGGCCAGTGGTGGTTTTAAGATATTTAAGTGGTCCGTTGTTGCGGTAGCAATTGCATTCAATATTTTGGTTTATTTTTATCCTGATATTTTGAATGATTCACAGCTGTGCAAGTGGCATGAGTTTTCAGAATCTGAGAGATTGAAGAGTAAATTGGGCTTTATAAATGAGTTAGATCAATCAGTAAGTGATAAGCTATTGATGAATTTTCCATTCTTGCAAGACAATAAGTTGCAGAATACAAAATCACCTTATGATATACAGAATAATGTGAAAGATATTCATCTTTTGGCATTTGGTGATCCACAAATCAATGGGAACTGGGCTCTGACAAAATATATTAAGAGGCTAGATAATTATGGAAATGATTACTATTTGGGCCATATCTATACTACTATGAAGGAAAGATTAAACCCAAGCCATGTTGCGGTAATGGGCGATCTCTTTTCATCGCAGTGGATATATGATTCTGAATTTTACAATAGAACTTATCGATATGTCGAACGTTTATTCACAAGGCCAATTGAATACAAGCAGAATGTTCTTGATATATACAAGAAACATGAAGATTATGACTGGCAGAAATGGTTGAACCAAGAAGTGAACTTGGACCCAATGGTAAGATTCAACTCGAGAGTTTACAACGATGTTTATGACTGGTACGATTTTGATAAGAAGTATCCAGATTTCGAAAATCCACTTTTCATCAATTTAACTGGTAATCATGATATAGGATATAGTGGAGATGCAACGTGGCAGCATATGGCTAGGTTCCATCTTTTATTTGGTCAAAATAATTATGTCATTAACTACAATAAAGGAACCGCTGAAGAATGGAGAATTATTGTGTTAGATTCGTTAACTTTGGAAGGTCCTGCTTTACAGGAAGAATTTTTGAATTATACTTGGTCATTTGTGAATAATATCGACCAGTATGAAAATAAGGACTTCAAAGGATCAACTGTTTTGCTAACCCATATTCCATTTTACAAAAGGGAAGGTTTGTGCAAAGATGGCCCTGAACACAAATACTATGTAAATAATACGCAAGAGCCTTATAAGAACGGCAAATTAAGATCCCAGAACCATTTGTCGTATGAATCTACGCAAAAAATTTTGAATATAATATTCCCTAAGGATTCTAAAAATGGAATAATATTAACAGGACATGATCACTACGGATGTAACAGTTGGTATAATTTATTAGGTGATACTTGGGAAGCTTCTGAATCTGTGAGGCCAGAAGGAGAAAGATTCCCCATTAGAGAAATCGTGGTTAAATCGATGATGGGAGATTTTGATGGTCAAACAGGTATACTTACAGGGCATTTTGATAAATTGAAACAATCTTGGTTGTTTGAATTTACATACTGTTCATTCCTAGTTCAGCATTACTGGTGGGCGTCAAAGGCTTTAACAATTGTATCTGTATTCCTTTTATCGGCTGGATTTTTATTTAAATGGTAAGACTATATAGGCATAAATTCATTTGAATACTAATATATCATATATAATCATTCATGAAATTCTTATTCAACTTTTAATTCTTCTTTTAATCCTTCGCTAGCAGCCGGTTGAGCTTCACTTAAACCGGATCCATCTTTCGTTTCTGAATCTTTTGATTCCAACCCATTTGGTTCATTTTCTTTGGATTTTGATTCTTTGGATTCTGGAACTTTAGATTCAGAGTCCTCTGGTTTTGCCTCTTTTGACTCTTGATTGTCCGAAGAGGTTCCAATAAAAGTTTCTATGTCTGTTTTGGCACTATTGAAACTTTCTTCGGGACTAATGGCTATTTTCTTCACCTTTAAAAGACCATCAACGAAAATCCAATGGGACCTCTTAATACCAGTAGGTTCCTTCTTCGCACCTAAAACTTCAATCAATTCTCTTGATGGATCGGATAATAAGGGATACTGTAACTTTTGCTTAGTAACAAAATTTTTCTGGGCACTTGGCTTGTCGGCCGATAACCCATAAACCTTAGCATTAGACTTTTGTAAAAAGCTGAAATTCTCTTGAAACCCGCAAACTTGCCTAGTGCAACCCGGAGTCGATGCCTTTGGATAAGCAAAGATAATCACATATTTGTTAGATTCAGCCTCTTTCAACAAGTCAATTTCATTCTCTTCTTCATCTAATAACTTAATAGCTGGCATTTTATCCCCCACTTGCAATTCTTTAACTGAGCTAGTTTGAACCTTCTTAGTTGGTGGTTCTATCTGGGTTTCACTTTGGGTCTCTTTTGTCTCTTTTGTTGGAGATGAGGTTGGCTTGGAAGCAACTCTGGCAGAACGACGTAATTCAGGCATTATTCTTGTATTTTTATGAAATAATTGTAATAAAAATTAATCAATTGGTGAAATCAAGTAAATTTCAATTTTTGGACTTCGATAATTGATATATATATATATGTAAGTGCGCCATAGTAAAATAAAGCAATTTTACTATGTCTTCCCTCGTGAAATACACTCCGATTCGTTCTTCAACTTCTATACAACTATTACTCCTACAAACGGTAGCTATATAGCATTTACACTAATAGTGACATTACGTCAATTTTGTCAATTTATTAATCTACGGAAAGATTTGTGTCCGGAGTAGCAATTGTGACTGTTGCTTTCTCTCGTTCTCTTTCTATTACCCCTTTTTCTATTACGCAGCTATAAGAGGTGATTTATACTCGCTACGTAAAGCCGAAATACAGACATCAATATTCTACACTACCGTAACTATAAAATACTAGAAAGGCCCAAAGTTCAATTTAGAAGTCTTGTGCAATCTTATAGACAATTTAATATAATATTTGGACATTTTTATTAGTTCTTGACCACACTACGCCTTTCCATTTTCTAGCACTCATCTGATATACGAAATCAATCTTCAGTCAGCTAAAGCAAGTATTGATAATGGCTGTGAAATCATCCTATCATTTTTTTGTGCGTGTTATTACCGATTGGTGGGGGTGGTTCCATGATGGTTTATATAGTCCCAGGTAGCTATAAAGGCTTCAATGTCTACCAAAGGAAAATGGCTAGTGCTCTCTGTTGTATATGGCTATCTTGCATTATCTATTACATTTATTAATTGGATGGATACTAGGCATTATTTAATTTAATTCTAAATGGTGGTTGTAAAAATGATGGTTGTAAACATTAAATGAAGTCTTTTTTACAACCATCTTCGAAATATTTAAGGGCATGTAGTTTCCCACTTTTTTCAACTGAGTCCTTTGAAGAAATTATTCAGCTTACATTTGCTATGTCTAGCATTAGCTATTTATCCAATTTGAATACTTTGTCTCAGGTGGCAGCCACCATTCAAACAGAAATGGGCAGTGACAACGAGAGCGAGGATATTTTTGCGGCCACATCTCAAGATATTAAAAATACATCATATTTAAGCAGTCCAATTTCATCACCTTTGGAGAGTGAAGAATGTTTTGGTGAGAAGAATGTAAGATTCATTAATTCGGGTGAAAGCCTTGAATTGGTCAATAGTCTCTTGTGTTTGAAACGCAGAAGATACAGTTATGGCCCTGGTGAGACCTACAAAAATGTGTCAGTTCCTCGTTCATTACAAGAAGATAAATGTTTAATTAAAGGATCCAAACTACAGAATAACACGAATTTGAAGAAACAGAAATTTCGTAACTTCCAGATCAAAAAGAGACAAGGTCAGGGTAGACCCTACACTAATACTCTTAAAGCTAGATTTTACATACATGACTCCATTGAGGAGTTATACTGTTACCTAAACAACATTCCGTCATTCAGATTCCACGAGTCTTCTTCATCCAAACAGAAAGTTTATCACTCTACAAAAAGTTCGCCAAGACACCCTCATTTCAAAACGATATGTTTCAATAATTTACCTCCCACTACAGATCTCTTTGACAAACTATGCGAGGCATTCAAAATTGAAGAATTTAAATTTGTTAGGATCAACAGAAACGTTGACGGTAAGATAATCAACGTTGAAACTGTTCGTAAAACAGATAGTACAATTACCGCGGAATGGATAAAGCAGAACGTGTGCCGTCCAAGATACAAATCAAACATGAAAATTTCGTTGATTAGATCTAATCAACCCATGAAAGAATGCATCTACAAAGATAAGAACGCATTTGAGCTCGATATAGAGAACGTGTATAATAGTGTGGTAAAGATTGTAGACTAGAATCCCGTCTATAAAATGTATAATAAAGCCTTTAATTTCTTAATTTGCGTGTGTGAATCTATAATACATTTCAAGGTACATGACCGCCTGGAGTAAAAGTTCGTTATCATAAGAGTGCGGCAGAACCATCATTACTTCTAAAAAGCGCAAAAAATTCATTCTGACATTCCAAAAGGACTTGAACCACAATGAAAATCTTTAAGCGAAGACGTTTCACGATCTCGTCGCTAGATTCAGTCAGTAGTTTAGATGGCAGAGAGGAAGAACGGAGGTTCAGCTTACCAAATTCAAATCATGAAGTATTATATTTTCCTGACCATACCCCAAATCATATTGATAACGAGTTAACCAACCAAGAAATCTCACCAAATAGTTCCATTAGTGGATCGATAGCACTATCTGATAGTGATACTTTATTGTACGATAAAAAACAACAATTAGAGTTACAAGAAACATACAGTGATAATTTTACATTATATTTACCCTTTTTATTGAGACAATTGAGAAATGCAACAGATGAATTTGTTGCTGCAGATCATGATATCGATAGTGACGACCAAAAAACTATGATAGACAATAGCAATGTAAATACTTGTTTGATTTTTAACAAAGAAGCGTCTAATTTTAATCTAAAACGAAGGTTTATTGTCGTTCAAGAACTATTGAAGCATAATACTTATTTATTCGCAAACGAAGAGTCATTTAAACTATTCAAGCATTTGCGTCTGAATAAGAAAAAGGATATACGAAATCTGAGGATTGTTTATGATGCAAATGGGAGTATCAGAAGGTTGCCCACAAGTAAAGGGACTAAAAAGGGGAATGATGCAATTCGTGGTGACGAATTGGTAGACACTAGATCGCATATAATACCATTGGAGTATAAAATAAAAGGATTAGGGTTACCAATTTTTAAAATTCATGCGCCTTACCTATCATCATTCAGAAAGAATTCTCCGTACTTGATCTTCAAGAAGTATAGAGAGATTCCTTTGAGACCTAGCTTGCACGACAGACCAGATAACGAAAACGCAGATATCCTGACGAGCTATGAAGCATACGTTTTTTGTACAGTTTATGTAAAGCACTTTTATGATGTCAGGCGATACATTTTAAACTTCAGTCCAGTGGGTAAAAAGAGATTCCGCGTAATCATATTTCAGAACAATTTCAGGCCGTTTGCAGACTTTAACTACAAAAATACGAGATTCAGAGTTCTTGGTACTTCATTGTCATGTGTCTATGTAACAAATTATAGTCCTGTAATGAAGCTAATGATAATCGATAATGATAAGCCATCATTATGTGATAATATCATAAATAAAAAGGCTGGGTTTGAAATTCTGTCCATAATGAAACAAAAAAAGAAGTATCCAAGTGATAACTCCACTGAAGAATCAGACGATCCTAATAATGATATTACTCTTAGTAATCCGTATCCTGATCCTAAAAATCCGCTATTAGTCGATTTAGCTTCTTCCTTAAGAATATCAGGCAAACATGCATTTCTATCCAGATCGATGCCTCCATTTGGACTTTTTAAAGACTCCATAGCTTATGATGATGACTCTGTCAAATTTATTCCGAAGAAGTTTTCAAATGTAGGCAGGGTCGAAATATACCAAGATAATTCAAATTTAATCGAGGATCCAAACAGCACTTTATCAATTGACTTAGATAGTTTAGTGATGAATTGCATTTTATTGACATTAAGAGAATCAAATATTAGAAACTCGGTCAAGACGACCCTTCCTCAGGCTGTTACCTTTCAAGATTAATAGCTATCCTATTATGCATATGATTTATTTAATATTATATTTGGGTTTGTTAAACACTAATATTATCTGTTAAGCAAAAATTAATTTGTTGATCACAGGTCGGTGGTAATATTGTAGTGTTTAACGTAGGATAATTTATTAAAACAAGTGAACTATCTATAAATCTTATATTGAATAAATATTTATTAAAAGAACGACCCAAGTAAGCCAAATAAATATAATGAGCTGTAATACAATAATCTGAAGGGGTAGCGCAAACGAATGTTTTATTATACTATATACTATATGGATAGAGAAACATTTACATTCATTGAGGAGATTTAGATCTTTCTTGCCTTATTGGAGATTTTGATCTTTCTTGCCTTATTGGAGATCTAGACCGTTCTTTTCTAACTGGGGACCTTGACTTTTCTTTTCTAACAGGAGATCTTGACCTTTCTCTTCTGATTGGAGATCTTGAAGATGGCCTTGAATGACTACCACCTTCGCGTGGTATATCATTACTACGACCTGCACTATCGTCCTTATAGTCTGCTGATCTATTATCGTATGTAGGCTCACTCAATTGCCCATCATGGCTGGCTCTGTAGTCACCGTCACCATATTCACGATTTTGGTAGTCTCGATCATTATAGCTTCGATAACCGTAATCTCGATCATAATAACCACCTCTTCCACCACGATAACTACCTCGTGAGCTACCATAATAACCTCTTGAGTCACTATAGTAACCACCTCTATAACTACCGTTGTAGCCACCACCATATCCATAGCCGCTATCGTAGCCACCGTAGTCATTGTAGCCACCGTAATCATTGTATCCACCTCTACCGCCTCTATAGCCACCTCTTGAAGTGTAACCGTAGCCACCTCTTGAGGAGTAGCCATATCCACCTCTTGGGGCGTAGCCATACCCACCTCTTGGGGCATATCCGTATCCGCCTCTACCTCTGAAACCACCTCTCCTTGCGGAATATGGATCGGATCTGGCTAATTGAACAACCAATCCATCTTTCAACGAGTAAGGTAATTGTTTACCGTGCAATTCTAGTGCCTTTTCACAATCTTCAGGATTTTTGTATTCCACAAACGCATATTTTTCTCCGTCGTCAGTTCTTGGTGGAGGGATGTCTAATCTTACTAAATCACCATATCTGGATGTCAGTGTTATTCTCTTTTGTATTATTCTTGATTATTATTCTCGGGAGTAGCTAGGAGATCCAGGAAATGTAAAATAGGAGAAAGGAGATATAATTCATGAAGTAGGATTCAGGGAAGGATTCAGGGACTGATTCAGGAAAAAATTAACAGGAAATAGGAAGATAAAGGATACCTGACTCTCATCGAATGGAATCAACGAGTCTCAATTCATACTAGCAAAATTAATACAGGACTCTCACGAATCCAAACTTGTGCCGATCAGCAGCATCTCTAGGCATAGCTCTCCGTAATATATGCCCTTTGCACCATTTGCACCCGTATGCTGCCAATCGGCTAGAGATATGAAAATAATAAAAAAGATCAACCAATATTCATACATACTTTTCAAAATCTGGCGCCAAATCAGCAGCCTTCGATTCCTTTGAAAATCCAGTCACATACAATGTGTCCAGTGGCATCTCCGTCTGTTTTTCTGCTTACTTATTTCTTTCACTTCTCTATTAGTGTTCCAATATTCTGGTAAATTGGCATCTGGAAGCTCACATGTCGTGTCAAAACCAATTCATCAATTTCGGTGTACATATCTTGTAGGTGTACGTATCTATCATAGTTTTGTGTCATCTCCTTTTTTTTCTTTCTTCCTTCTATCCCCCGCTATATTCGTCGTCTGACGCTCCCAACAAATTCTATCCCAACAATTTGCTTGAGTGTATTTCCTGTATATAGTTTGCCCTAATACTTAGGAGAAGCCTCCTTATATGTAGTGCTTTAAGTTCGTGAATGCTTATTAGTGTCCTGCATGTAATATTATCAGGCTCTGGCAGAATTTTACTCACATTGTAGGCAAATGTGTATACGTTTATTAAAAAGAGACTTTTTTCATCAGATACAAAGGGATATTGATTGAAAATTGGACTTTTAGTAGATTAAGAATACAAACCAGGAAACTTATATCGGGATATTTACATTTCAAGACTAGAAACGCATTTAGAATTTAGCCGCCCAGGAACTAGCGACATGTCATCGATAACCAACGATCAGTTGTTGGAACACAATTTTGTGAGTGATATGCCAAATGATAATGAACAGGACATTTTAGACGAGTTTTTGGACCAGCGGGTGTACGAATCGATAAATTTACCTGATAGCAACAGTATAAAGGTCGAAACGGACGACTTGTTGAACGATTTTTACAATAATAACGACAGCAACGACAGTAATAATGACGGAAGTAACTACGGGGGCGGAAGCGGAAACACAAATTATTTGTTGAATCAGTCGCAAATGACGACTCCTAATAATGACTACATGTATCTTGATAACATCGGATACAATGGGGCCAATAGCTCTTATACCAGTCCCAATGATTCATCGCAGATGAACATTGCAAACAAGTTACAGCTTTCGGATTATGATATTGTGAGAGATGAGTTATCAAAGTTGAAGTTTGGTACTGCCAATATGAAGCTGTGTCCGAAGTCCGTGGATGTTCCAGATCCATCGTATCTTGATTTTTCGCAGCAAGCTATGGATTCGTTACCGTACAAATTAACATTAACCAACTTGCCCAGCTACTCACGGGTGGAAACGCAGATAAAGTTTAAGTTTGGATTAAGTCCTCCACCTCCACACGTTCTTTTGCACATACCCCAAGATTTAATATCCAAGAATAAATTCTGTCTTTCCAACGATGTGGATACATTGGCACCTACCTTGAAAGAAAGCCTCTTATACTTAGACACATTTGTATTAACGTCAGACTATAAAAAATCATGCAATATTTGTTCCAGGTGTATCAAACGTGAGCAAAAGCGGGCATCGAGAAGAAAGTCTGGAATTAATGGAAACGAATCTGACGGAAACAATGATACCAATAATGATAATAGCAACACTAAAGAAAACGGTAAAAGTTGTTCCAGCTCGTGGGCTGATGATAAAATGATGAAGAAGGCCATTATTTTCAATTGTAAAGAAATCGTTTCCTTTCCTCCTCCTAACGGTTTAAATAATGATTTATCAAAATCAATGGACCTTTCAGCCAGAATAATTTGTTACTGCAGACATCATAAAGAATCTCAAGGATTCAAGTTATTGTTTGTAGTGAAAAATCATGAAGGAAAGGTGGTGGCAAAACAAATTTCATCAACTATAATGATAATGGATAGAAAGAAAACTACAGCTGCTTCCAAAAATAAAGTAAATGAAGACTCTTTGCCTAATTCTATTTGTGGCTCGTCGACTAATTTACAACAAATGGCCGGAGATCAACTGCAACAAAGACAACAAAGACTGCCTAGAGAATCTGATAATGACGTATTATTGAATTCTTTCCGCCAATTATCTTCCAACTCAATAGATGAATCTAATTCTGAAGCCCAAACTAATACTGACACTAATACATTTTCAGATGGAAGAAACTTGAAGAGGAAAAAATTGTCTGTCGATGATTCATTCAATACTCAAACTAATCCTATGTTTAACGGCAGTGTTAATGCTTTGTCACCCTTGAGTAATAGCGATACCAATACTTCCACTAGCAATATGTTGACGAAGCCTAATCAAATGCCTTCACTCGGCCAGCCATCATTTGGATTATCCCCATTAAGTCATCCTCAGTTGAACACTCAACAACCTAGATTACCATCAATTCAAAGAATTATCCCAGCACAAGGACCAATTAGAGGCGGAATAGAAATCACTTTATTAGGGTTTAATTTCCGCCAAGGATTGGCCGTCAAGTTTGGAGCAAATCAGGCTTTGGCTACTCACTGCTGGTCAGAAACGACTTTAGTGACGTATTTACCGCCTGCATCACAACCAGGCCAAGTCTTGGTTAGCTTTGAAGACCATGAAAATACAATGATTGGTGGACCACCTCAGCAACAAATCTTCACCTACACTGATGATACAGACAAACAACTAATTGAATTAGCCTTACAGATAGTCGGATTGAAAATGAACGGTAAGTTGGAGGATGCGAAGAACATCGCTAAAAGAATTGTTGGCACCGATAACTCAAATATTAGCGGTGCAAATTCTAACACCACATCTCCTGTTAACCACCAAAATATGAATCAGGCTAATATTGAATGGTTTGATAGTGCACATAAAACTGTTCTACAATTAACTAAATCCGATTTGTCTACTGAAGAAATCTTGATTAATTTCCTTTCATTGGTCGATTTGCCAAATTGCCCAATTATAATACCAAACTGGCAATTATGTAATGGACAAGGTCAAACCTTATTGCATTTGGCATCATTAAAGAAATATAGTCAATTGATTAAATTTTTGATAACCCATGGCTGCAAGATTGATGTTAAGGATAACCAAGGCTTAACGCCACTTTTCTTAGCTTCAATGTGTGGTCACAGAGATTTAATTCAAGTTTTTGTTGCATGTAAGAGCAATTGGAATTTGAAATTATCAAATGACAAGTTATTGAAGGATTATTGCGATCCAAATGTATTGGATGTTTTCAACAGTTTAGAAGACCACGATAATGAAAATTCTGATGATGATTTCTCTAAGTTTCTTTCAAAAGATAGCAAATTGGCTAAATCAATGAGTTTGGATTCTTTGAATTCAATGTTTGCTATGAACTTTGGATGCCATGTTTCAAAGATGGTCATGGAGAATACGGTCAACCATTCAAGTGATCCAAAACTTGAAAGTGGTGATAGATATCTCATGAGAGAGGAATTGAATTCTAGATCAAGTGAAAACAACAGTAATGGTGAGTTTTCCCAGCCAGAATCTGATTTAGCAAACTCTGAGTTTGCTGATTCAGAATTTGAATCCAATGATGATGACAGATTTTATAATGATGATTATGATGAAAGCGAAAGTGAGGACGACTACGAAGATGAAATGGATGCAAATAGTGACATTTGTGATAACAGAGAGTTAAATATAGGTAATGTTGGCGATGTTTTAGATGACACTCAATCGTTAACTTCAAATTCAACAATTTTACCTCCATTATCGAATAATAATGATGACGATGACGAGGAAACCTTGTCTCTGAATTCAGCAGGATTATGGCAAAAGGTCAAGAATGTCTTTAGTAATGATGAAAGTGATAGTCAATTACCATCTTATGATGATTTGTTTCCTTTCGGACCTTCTTCATTCCACCTGAAACCTAAATCCTCTGCCGAAAGAAGTCTTAACACTGTGGATGTTAATACAAATGCTGGTGATAGTTCTAAGGTACTTACTGGATCTTCGCGTGATGATAATCAAGAAGATGCTGGTGTGTCTTCAGATTCTTCAGATGATATGGTTATATCTTATATCAATCATCCTCGTAAGACTGTTGAAAATGATAAAATGTTATTATTTTTCTGGTTCCCAGCGTTAGTCTGTATCATGGCATTGTTCATCTTCGTATACATCATGGGTTATAAGTTTGAATTTATTGAGAACTTTAAACATTACATTAGAACAACAATCGGGAATTTAATGGTTGGAAATGAAAGAATTGGTAAGCTTTTTCACTCATCAAATACAAGAGGAGTAGAAAGTGTGTTGCTGGCAACTCGTAGGATGATCAACGAGTAGGGAATTTGTAGTATTTATTAATTATAATGTGTGTTTTTTTTAATTTTGGCTTTGCTTTTCATTTCTTGTTATACTATAAATATAAATATAATTTCCTTCTTCTGTACATTGATTTCGCGATAGTATCTGTAGATTTAGTGATCTGAAATATTTCTTCCAATAATATAATCTGTATTTAAAATCAATTCTTATCTAGAAATAATTACATATTTAGCAAGTAAGATGGTAAATGTGTTGCTACTTAAGAACCAAACCGTTCCGAAGGATCCATATAATGATAAATTGAAAGCTCTGGGATATAATCCTGTTTTCATACCTTTGCTCGAACACAATCACTATGACAGAAATTCAACCATACAATATTTAAAAAGTAAGGAGTTTTCAAATATACGAAATTTTATAATTACAAGTCAAAGGGCAGTCGAATGCTTCAACGAATGTATACAAGAAATCAGCGATGAAAATATTAAACAAAATATTTTCCAAAAATTGGTTACACAGTGGGGCCTGCAACGGCCAAAATTTTAAGTGAAGCAGGGTTCAAAAATGTTAAAGGTGGTAGCGATGCTGGTAATGGTCTGATATTATCTAAAATTATTATCGACGAAATTGATTCTGAAGAAGAAATAGTGTTTTTTACTGGAGAAATTAGAAAAGATATTATACCAAAGAACTTGAAGTTAGCCAATATTAATATCACGGAGAAGGTGATCTATAAGACAGACTTAAGAGAAGACATTGGTGAAAATTTTAATAAGCAACTTTCATTGTTAGATGAGACGAATAATAATGGAAAGCAGTGGATAATCTTTTTTAGTCCTCAAGGGACCGAATTAATAATTGATAAACTAAAACTGATTGAAAATTTGACTAATGATTTCTATATAGGTTCAATCGGTCCTACAACTGAAGATTACTTGATCAGTAAAGGGATTACTCCTAATATCGTCTCAAAGAAACCAGAGGCAGCATCATTATTCGAACTGATGCAAGATCACGAAACGACTTATAAATGAACAGGATAATAAGGTTTTAAGATTATTATTCGTTTCCAATTGTTGAATTATTCTTTCAGATTTACGCCACCAACGCATAGACGATTAAAAAAGAAATAATGCATGTATAAACTCAATTCGAGTAAAGTTAGGCGAAAGCCTGTAAATATTAACTATGATTACTCGAGGAATCTACAAATTATTTATAGATATAACTTGATTTCTGATAACATATATAAATAATAGTATAAAAACAAACTTCTTTAATAACTTAAATATGGGACATGTCTCATAAAGTCTAAGGCTAGGCACTTACTTACGAGTAGCCTTAACAACATCAATAATTTGTGAAACAACACCAGGATTTGATAAAGTCGAAATATCACCCAATTGTTCTTCCTCACCAGCCAAAACCTTTCTCAAGATTCTTCTCATGATCTTACCAGATCTAGTCTTAGGTAAATCATCTACTAATAAGATCGTCTTTGGAGTAGCGAATGGACCAATTTCCTTACGAACAGTTAAAATCAATTCTTTCTTGATGACATCGAGGTCTTCAGAAACATTAGCCTTCAAAGAAACGTAAGCAGCGACTGCTTGACCGGTTAAGTCATCTGCGTATCCAACAACTGCACACTCAGCGACAGAATCATGTAAGATCAATGCGGCTTCAATTTCTGCCGTGGATAATCTGTGACCAGAGACATTAACAACATCATCGACTCTACCTAAAATCCAGTAAAATCCATCAACATCTCTTGCAGCTCCATCTCCAGAGAAATAATGATTTGGATATGGCTTCAAGTATGTTTCAATAAATCTCGCATAGTCACTGTAAATACCTCTGGTAATCGATGGCCAGCACGACTTGACACAAAGAACCCCTTCGACATCGTTTTCTTTCAATTCTTTACCACTAACAGGGTCCAAGATCTTGGCATCAATACCAAAACATGGCAATGAAGCAGATCCTGGCTTTGTTGGAGTAATACCTGCCAATGGAGCCAACATATGTGATCCAGATTCAGTTTGCCAGTAGGTATCAACAATATGGCACTTGTGTCTACCAATGTTGTCGTTATACCAATGCCAGATTTCCGCAGCAATTGGTTCACCAACAGAACCTAAAACCCTCAAAGAATCCAACTTATAGTTTTCGATATACTTGGTACCGGCCCTCTTTAATAATCTCAAAGCAGTTGGAGCAACGTAGAATTGGTTGACCTTGTACTTGTCAACAATCTCCCAATATCTCGAGTAGTTAGGATATGCTGGGGTACCTTCAAACACCACAGTGGTAGCACCGCATAACAAGGGTCCGTATACAACGTAGGTGTGTCCAGTAATCCAACCCACATCCCCGGCAGTAAAAAGAATATCGTCTTCATGCACGTCAAATGTGTACTTTGAAGTCATGGCGGCCCCCAATAAATACCCAGCGGTCGAATGCTGGATACCCTTTGGTTTACCTGTCGAACCTGAAGTATACAACAAGAATAATGGGTCTTCCGAGTTAACTGGAACTGGGGGCGAGTATGGAGAGTACTTGGCTAACTCTTCATGCCACCACAAATCCCTGCCCTCGGTGAAAGGAATGTGGGAATTGCCGGTTCTCTTGAAAAGCAAGACGTTGGTCACATCAGGACAGCTCTTCAAAGCATCGTCCACAATCTTCTTGGTTTCGATAGTCTTTCCACCTCTCTTGGACTCGTCAGTAGTAATGACGATCTTCGAGTTGGCGTCCAAGATACGGTCCTTTAATGAACTAGACGAAAACCCAGCAAACACAACCGAATGAACAGCTCCAATTCTCACAATTGCCAATAATGTTACTATGGCCTCAGGGATCATAGGCAAGTATACTGCCACTGAGTCTCCCTTTCTAATACCCAACTTGGTCAAGCACTGTGCTAACTTACACACATCCTTCAACAACTGACCATATGTGATGATACGACCCTCGTTTTCTTCGTCTGCCTCGTAGATTATCGCTGGCTTGTCAGGGTTCTTGATAGCCCATCTGTCCACCGCATTATACGACGCATTCAACTGACCGTTCACGAACCAAGATGCAATGTCCCCATTAGCAAAGTCCTGCTCACTACTCTTTGGGTACCTAGCGTGGTCGAAAGGACGGTCCCAACTCAAATGTTCTAACGCCTGTTCGCCAAAAAATTTGCTGGGGTCCTCAATTGACTCCTTGTACATCTTGCTGTACGTCTCAAAGTCCGCCAAGTTTGGCTTCGACTTAGATCTCTCCTTAAATTCTGCTGGGGGTTGGATTATGCCCTCATGGTCCAACTTTACATGTGTAGAATGTGGTGTCATTGTATAGGTGTATATTTGATCTCTATTCCCTATATATTTGCTATTATCCTTGTCGTTAATTTCTCCCGGCGCTTACTTACTTTATATACAATTGGTCTTCGGGTTTACATTCCCCTCCTTCCCCACCTTTTTGTGGGCTCCAACGACCAACTTTTTCTAATCACTCAAAACTCCTTACCCACAAATTTTCAAATCTGGGGAATATGGTACTACCTTTTTTACACATTTCCCAATAGGTTTAGCAACGGTGGTACTAAACTCCATAGTCAAGAAAAATATGCCGGCAGAAGGGCGACCGCGAGTTTACGAGCAGGTCGATTAATGACTGGTACTATTGTTATAGTATGCATCATGTGATTATGCCTCCTATTGATAGGCGGACGGAAGCAATAGTGAACAATAGCAGTGGTGTAAGTGTCTATAAACAGCAGTAGTAGTGTAGATAGGGCAAATTGAGCGAGTTGCGCACGTAGATATGAATGAGAGTGAGAGTGCGATTGAGTAGATCTGAGTGAGTAAAGTGAGAGTGCAGACGAAGCGAGAGTGGAAAGAAGTGAGCACACTAGACATACAAGATGAGTGGGCTTACGTTGAAATTCACATCTTTGTTGATTCGGACGGTGGCGAAGCCGATATCTAACTCGATCAAGGCCCAGGCAAAGGAACATGAACACTTTCGTCGCAATTGTATACGATTTGCCCAAATGATGCACCACGCCGATTTGAAGATGAGAATGAACTTATTGGGGGAAAAGAAGATCAAGATTCGTCCGTTGAACGACAACAAGGCCATTGAGAAGGGTGCCAACTTTTTGAGTGAGATGTTTGTATTTTCGGTGGCGGGGTCGTTAATATTCTACGAATCGTACCGAAGCAGAAAGAAGACGAATCTCGAGAAATCCAATGTCCAGGACGACATAACGTTCCTCCAGGACGAGATTGTTGCCCTCCAACAAGAATTAGAAGACGTGAAATCAAAGCTCGCCAACAAGCCAGCAGATGCATCTGGTAAGTAGCACTTGTACATAGAAAACATTGGCATTGCGCAATTGGACGGAAGGGGGTACCATAGGGGGTACTTGTTGGTTCCTACTGGATCCTATCGGTCGTATTGGTGTAGAATAACTCCGGGCGTTCTTGGTATTGGGGTGGCCCCACTTACGAGGTCGCATAGATGCTTACATCCCTTACAGTGCAGTACGTACGATACAATATATTAATAGTATACAAATATTGATTGAGGGTGTCCTTCTAGCGAAGAAAACTCAAAGTAATATAATACAAAAACTAACGAAATAAAAAAGCACCCTGCGAAATTGGTGGCAACATCACAATTATTTTTGCTTCTTCTTTTCAACCTTCAATAATAAGGCCTTGTTAATATGTGGCAATACACCACCGAAAGCAATAGTGGCCTTAATCAAGTTATCTAATTCTTCATCTCCTCTAATAGCCAATTGCAAGTGTCTTGGGGTGATTCTCTTCACCTTCAAGTCCTTGGCGGCATTACCGGCCAATTCCAACACTTCGGCGGTTAAATATTCCAACACGGCGGTCAAGTAGATAGCAGACTTGGACCCAACTCTGATTTTGTTTTGCGCAGTTCTCTTCAAGTATCTCTTGATTCTACCCACTGGGAATTGCAATCCTGCTCTAGCGGAGTGCGATGTGGTCGACTTGGCCGTTTCCGACGATTTTCCTTTACCACCATGAACTTTCCCTTTACCTGACATGTTTAATTGACTTTAATTGTTACTTCTGTATACGAAAAAACGATAAATTGCCCTGAGGAACAACAAAACAAACAAAATAAACAAAATAAACAATTGTCGCGATTCAAAATTGACCTGTAACACAAAACATCAACATAGTGTTACCCGGCTTAATAGTCTCTATCACTTATCAACTATGGATGTTATTATGTGGTCCCAACTTCCTTAGTAGTGTTTCGATTTCGAACCTTGACTTTTGCATTTCGGTGTTGATCGAATCAAAATTCTGAAAGCCCTTTAATAATTTAATGAGCACAATTATATCATCTCCTTCCGCCTTGTCTAACTCGTCAACGTTGTCTTGTACGTCTTCTTCGTTTGATACGTCTGAATTTACTGAATCAGAATCGGACGACTGTGGCTCATTATCACTGTCGTTTCCGTCGTCTAGTATATATGTTGATTTGTTTACTTCGTAATTAAAACTAACACTTCTATTAGACTTGATATTTCCAGTTTTCAAATTGGTCTCATGCACTATGCTCTTCAATAGCGATTTATTTGCTGGTGTGTCGTCCATGGGGTAGACCCTCGAGTCTGATTTCGCTTTGAAAAGGTCTATTATTTTGTCTAGCTCATTGTCATTTTTGTTCTCGAACGATTTTGTTAGCGAGTTTAAAACAGGATACGAATGAACTCGATAGATGATGCCTCGAATTATCCCAAAATTAATAAATCTTCGTACATCTATATTGTTGAGGTATTTGCGATGTTGCATATACCACTCCTTTACTGTCTGCCCTTGATTCAATGACCTATATAGATAGAATAGTGTCGCTTTTGAAGGAACAACAGTGGTCTTCTCGCTGAATTTCTTCTTTGATGCTTTAAATATCGACGAGTGCTTGCTTGCGGGCGATGCTGAATTGGGAAATGTGGATGATTGTATGTCCAGATCGTCATTTAGTGGCAATTCATTCAATGTATTAGTTTCGTTGGTTATTATATATGCTTGACATTCTTCAGCCATATTATTCAACGTCAAGAAGTTTCCTATATGGTTCGTGGGAGCGTAAATATTACTGAATTGAAATATATCAATCATGTATATGCATTTATAGTGCATCAAATGTTGAATACATTGTTTGGTAAGAAGATAATCTGCATCCGCAAGCTGACTTATCCTTTTGATAGAATTGAGCCCATCAATATACGGTAATATTTTAAGCATTGTCGGATCCCAGTTTATATCAACCAACAGACTTAGCTTGACGGTTAGAATTGGCACTTGGTATGCCTTTGTGTTAACGGGTGGTGGTAATATAGGAAACAATTTAATATCCACTGAGTTAGCGCTATCTAGGGGTATACAACATTCCGAATAATTATTCAAGTCCTGATAAATCTGATGTATTAATGATTCGATTGACGACAAGTTAACCTTCTGCGTCCTTCTAAATCCCGGAGTAATAAACTCGTTGATCATTAGCACATTCTCGATTGGATACTCATCCTTGTTCTTAAAAAATGACCCAATTTTGTCCAATTTTGACAATATAAAACTTTGCTCTTCCAATACCTGAAACATCTTTCCCATCCGCTTAATGGCAGACTCGTACGGGGTCGTATCGCTGTTGTACGGGAACACAAAGCAAAAGTTAAAATTAAACGAGTTTCTGGAATACTTCTCGTTTTCAATATTCACCGGATACCCCAAAACCTTGAATCGATCTATCTTTATAGAAATCAACTTATTACACAACTTAGGCTTCGGTATAATGTAATTCTTGATCGTGTCGAAATTGAAAAGAGTACCACTTGAATCGCTCGTACTAGAGTTCCCAATTGAACCCTCAGGAACTTGATTCAACACTTTAGTCCCCTCTGTGGGATGAAATACCGCATAGAAGATAGCTGTTATCGGTACGAATCCATCGCTTTCCATCCTAGTCTGTCAACTACTATTGCAACTTTCTACTTCCTTGTCTATGTTATAGCTCCACTGATAATGCTCACTTGATACCGGCGTGTAAAGGTCATTACAAAACATCCTTGCATCTGTTACAAACACCCATACACCGCTATTTGAATTTACAGGAACGTTCCCTGTGAAAAAAATCGGAACGGATAAAATAAGTGCTACGAAACTATCATCATCCGAGCATCGGAGCTAATTTTCACCGATGTAAACAATACGGCTTTACATAGGTTTTTTTTCATTTATTTGCGCTACAGCCTTCTTCTACTCTAGCACACTAGTTAGCCTACAGTCATAATCCCAATAACCTTGTCTTTGACATATAGCAATTCAACATGGTAAGGTTTATTGCTGTTCATTATTAATATGTGGGGAATTGTGTCACAAAGAGTGTAGCTTGGTCTTTGCGAACAATTCTTGCTGCAACTAGGACACAGACTGTGACCAAGAATGCAATTGTTAATGTGATTGTAAATCGATAAGGTTAACTAACTATTTATGGAAATAATGGTGTTCGGCATTAAAAAATAGTTTTTCCCGGTTCAAACAAAGAGTTAGTAATCGAATTCGTATTTTCAAAATTTGACATTTCCTAATTCATTAATTTTCTCAACAGAAATTTATTTAAATAAACGGCATCTCTTCAATAAATGAGTAATACTTTTTTTAAGTCTAGACATTAACATATTTTACACGTATATACATAAAGTTTAATATGTCAGTCCCAACTGATAATCAGAACAAGGAAGCAAATGCTGCTCTAGAAAGCGCTTCTTCGTCGTTTATTACACCTGTGGATAGAGATGGAAATTCGGAAGACCAATTAGGACAAGAACCAGAAGCATTCACTGGAGATTTAGAGAATGGTAAAGATGAAGGTATTCCACGCGGAGGAGATGAATTGAGTCGTTATGAATCTAATTCTGAAGCATCAAGAACATTGAGTCATCGCTTGACAGGTGCGGGAAGTTTGATAAGTAGAGCCAACGATACTGATGAGCCTTTGCCGCCTATGGGTGGGGGTAAAGATTATCCTCCACCGTTAGGTTCTAGAGATCCATATGTGGTTTCGTTTAATGGACCAGATGATCCTATTCACCCGCATAATTGGCCGCAAATCAAAAAAATATTTACCTGTATGGTCGTCGGGCTTACTGCTCTTTCGGTCTCCCTCGGTTCAGCTATGTTTGCCGAAGCTAATCAAGACCTTAAGACAATTTATCACATTGGAACTTCGGTCGCTGCATTAGGGGTCTCATTGTTCGTGTTGGGTTTTGCTGCCGGTCCTATCATATGGGGTCCTTTGTCTGAACTTTACGGTAGAAAAATCGTCATGGTGCCTTCTTGTCTCGGTTACGTCTGCTTTTCATTTGCAGTTGCAACTGGAAAGGATATCCAAACTATCATGATTTGTAGATTTTTTGCTGGTTTCATTGGTGCTGCTCCTTTGGTCGTTGTTCCAGCTTCAATCGCTGATATGTATGGTGCTGCACAAAGAGGTCAAGCTATGGCTCTTTTTGCTATGGTTTTATTTGGTGGTCCAATGATGGCACCAATTTTCGGTGGCTTTACTGTTAAGAATGATGCATTAGGCTGGAGATGGACCTCGTACTTCAGTGGTTTGGTCGGGGCCCTTGCATTGATTGGAGTTGTCTTCTTCTATGAAGAAACACACCATCCACTAATTTTGGTCAAGAAGGCTGAAACTTTAAGAAGAAGAACGGGTAACTGGGGTATTCAAGCTCCTCATGATGAAGTTTCATTGTCTTTGAAAGAAATTTGTGAAAACAACGTCACCAGACCAATAGTTATGTTGTTCAGAGAGCCTATCTTATTATTAATCAGTATTTACAATGCATTCATTTACGGTTTGTTGTATTTGTTTTTAACAGCTGTTCCATTAATCTTCATCGGTCAATATCATTTTGTCCAAGGTGTTGGTGAATTACCTTATCTTTCTATGTTGATTGGTATCATCATAGGTGGATTGGTGTGTATATACTTCGATAGAAGATATACAAGAATAATGGAAGCTAATGGTGGTAAACCAGTTCCTGAAGAAAGATTGCCAGCTATGATGATAGGTTCCTTCTTCTTCTCTGCTGGTTTGTTCTGGTTAGGCTGGGCCGGTGATTATGCCGATAAGGTCCACTGGATCGTTCCAACAATCGGTGCTGCCCCAATCGGTTTTGGTTTGATTGTTATTTTCTTACCTTCCATCAACTACATCATTGACTGTTACTTATTCCTCGCAGCTTCTGCATTAGCTGCAAATACCTTCTTGAGATCTGCTTTTGCTGCTGCTTTCCCACTTTTTGCCCAGCAAATGTTCGTCAACATGGAAATCAAATGGGCCAGTACCTTGTTAGGCTGTTTCGCTGCTGTGTTGATTCCAGTTCCATTTTTGTTCTATAGATATGGTGCCCGTATTAGAGCAAAGTCAAAGTACGCATTTGTCTTATAATCCTGCCATAAAATCGCTTTTTAGCGCATATTAAAAATTACATACGTTTAAATTTATACTCTATACGTTTTTCCCCATACTACCTAATGAAATCTTTATTTCCTGCCTAATACTATAATATATGCTATATGAATCCATTTGTAAGTACATAAGAACCTGCTGAAAATTGCAGCCTAATCTCGGATTTGTGATTTGCACGCTCTCCCCGGCAAAAAGAATTTTCTGGAAGAATTCAGAAGTCAAGAATATAAATTGAAAAATTATAACTTCTATCAACTACGATAATCAATCTAACAGTTAAAGTTGATAACCAATAAAAAACCAAGATGTTGAGATCTGCTCGTCCTTCTTTAAAGAAAACCACTATTTCTCTTGCTCGTAACCTTTCTCATAAAGAATTAAAATTCGGAGTTGAAGGTAGAGCTGCCTTATTAAAGGGTGTTAACACTTTAGCGGATGCTGTTTCTGTCACTTTAGGACCAAAAGGTAGAAATGTTTTAATTGAACAACAATTTGGATCACCAAAGATCACTAAGGATGGTGTTACCGTTGCTAAATCGGTCACTTTACAAGACAAATTCGAAGACATGGGGGCCAAGTTATTACAAGAAGTTGCTTCGAAGACCAACGAATCAGCCGGTGATGGTACTACCTCTGCCACTGTCTTAGGTAGATCTATTTTCACCGAATCAGTCAAGAATGTTGCGGCTGGTTGTAATCCAATGGATTTAAGAAGAGGATCGCAAGCTGCCGTTGAAGCCGTAGTTAACTTTTTGCAAAGTAACAAGAAGGAAATCACCACTTCTGAAGAAATTGCTCAGGTTGCCACCATTTCTGCTAATGGTGACAAGCACATTGGTGACTTATTGGCCTCTGCTATGGAAAAGGTCGGAAAGGAAGGTGTCATTACCGTCAAGGAAGGTAAGACATTAGAAGATGAATTGGAAGTTACCGAAGGTATGAGATTCGACCGTGGTTTCATTTCTCCTTACTTCATCACCAACACCAAATCTGGTAAGGTTGAATTTGAAAACCCATTGATCTTGTTGTCTGAAAAGAAGATTTCTTCTATTCAAGATATCTTACCTTCTTTGGAATTATCTAACCAACAAAGAAGACCTTTATTGATCATTGCCGAAGACATTGACGGTGAAGCTTTAGCCGCTTGTATTTTGAACAAGTTGAGAGGACAAGTCCAAGTTTGTGCTGTTAAGGCCCCAGGTTTCGGTGATAACAGAAAGAACACTTTAGGTGATATTGCTATTTTATCAGGTGGTACTGTTTTCACTGAAGAATTAGATTTAAAGCCTGAAAATGCTACTATCGACTTATTAGGTTCTTGTGGTTCTATCACCATTACCAAGGAAGACACTGTTGTCTTAAACGGTGAAGGTTCAAAGGAAAACATTCAAGCCAGATGTGAACAAATCAGAACCAGTGTCAATGATTCTCAAACTTCCGAATACGAAAAGGAAAAGTTACAAGAAAGATTAGCTAAATTATCCGGGGGTGTTGCTGTCGTTAGAGTTGGTGGTACTTCCGAAGTTGAAGTCAGTGAAAAGAAGGATCGTTATGACGATGCTTTGAATGCTACTAGAGCTGCTGTTCAAGAAGGTATCTTACCAGGTGGTGGTACTGCTTTAATCAAGGCCTCGAGAATCTTAGATGAAGTCAAGGCCACTGCTGCCAACTTTGATCAAAAATTAGGTGTTGACATCATCAAGTCTGCTATTACTAAGCCTGCCAGAAGAATTATCGAAAACGCTGGTGAAGAAGGTGCTGTCATTGTTGGTAAGATCTACGATGAACCAAATTTCAACCACGGTTATGATTCTTCAAAGGGTGAGTTCACTGACATGATCGCTGCTGGTATTATTGATCCATTCAAGGTCGTTAAGAACGGTTTGGTCGATGCCAGTGGTGTTGCTTCTTTATTAGCCACTACTGAATGTGCTATTGTCGAAGCTCCAGAGCCAAAGGGTTCACCTGCACCTCCAGCTGGTGGTATGCCAGGTATGGGTGGTATGCCAGGTATGGGTTTCTAAACTAGTTAACCCATATATGCGTTCAAACATTATGATATTATGATGTATAGTACTCTATAAACAGAAAATGTATTGTAAATAGTTTATTATAGAGTGGTTATAATTAAATGAATGTTTTTTTATGAACTTTTTTTTCGCATCTCAGTTTTTTTTAAATTATGCTAAACAGATAAGCCTAAGTTAAATTTTTTTTTCTCTTATATATAGATTAGCCACGCAAATATGATATAATACTGAAAATGTTTGAAGACTTTCTATCTGATCCTAAATATTCAAATTCTAAAAAGAAACATAAACAGCTTCAAAGGCTATTACTCAAATACATTGAAGTACAGAAATTTCAGGAAATAATAAGTAATGAAGATTTACCTTTGAAACAAAGACAAAGGTTGAATAAAGCTAAAACAAAAAAGAAAATACTTAAGAAAATACATGAAGAACTCAATGAAAGGTTGCGGCCTGAGGAAACCTTCGAAATATGGCATCTTTATAAAAATTTAAATTTGGATAGACAAAAATCTGGCAAGAGGCATGGTGTACATGGACAAGGAAATATAACGGAAGGCCTAATGGATGAATTGATCAAATCTAATGAAAATGATGAAATTGAGAGTGATGGCTCGGAGAATGAACTGAAGATGGATAACCAACTTGATAGGTTTTTGAATTCATTTGATCTGTCAAGCACTTGGACTAAGGCGAATTTTTTGATCAAGACTAAAGGGCTTGAAGTCCTCCCACATGCGCCGTTAGAAACATACTCTTCTGGTTTCATGAAGAGCGACAATGCCAGCTTAATAAATCATCATATAAACAACCTTAAAACTTTATTGCACATAAATATTCTTAGACGTAATTGGGGACTAGCATATAAAATTTTTTGTTTACTAATTAGATTGCCTAAAGTTGATATTCGTTCATTGTGGCCATTGGGAATTGAGATTTTGAATAGACAAAGAGAGGAAACGGCCTACGATAACAGCGATATTAAATTATTTAAAGATGAAAAGTTTTTTGATTGGTTATCGTCATTCTTCATAATTAACAAACATAGTAACACGTTCAATTTAAGTAACACGAGGAAAATATCAGCTCCTATTTGGAGATCGGGTTCCAGAACCCATACACCGATGTATGTGATAACTTCTTTGTGGGGGCTAATGATCAAAAATAAATACGCAAGATTGAGAGATAGACTAGACGAATTATTACTAGAACCCCCTTACAATACTGACGGTATTTTTTATTTCCTAATGACCTTATGCAAACTATTAGAAAACTGTAAATTAGCAAATAAGTTCTCTAGCTTTAGTGAAGAATGGCCAAGAGATGAAAGTGAGAATGAAGATGAAGATGAAATGAATGATTCTCTCTTTCTTTCCAAAACTGATATACATAAAAGAATCCTAGAAAATCAAAAGGTTATTGAAAAAAACTTGGAAAAATGTAAAGAGTTTAATTTCGATTTCCCGAAAGCTTTAATTAATAATGAAATAAACTGGATTATGAAACAAATAAATGAAGATAATAATGACAACTCATCGATATCATCGAACTCTGAAAGGGATTTCGATAATGAGGATGATGTTCACAACAGGAACATTTCAAGTACACCGATAGATGTAGAACCGATCTTTGAAGATATTGATGGCAAGTCTAAAAGCCGTCAAAATAGTATTGATTTATATGAAAATAAACTGAGCATTGAAGAAGCTGAAGATAATTCAAGAAATGATAATTTAGAAGAAAACAATCAAAGTATGAATTTTGATTTCGACTTTGATTAATTCAAAGTCTTGTATAGTAATATATTGATAAATTATATATTATATGTAACTAATAATAATTGCATCTATTTCAAATGTAAATAAAGACTAATTAGAATCATTAGTGGAGTGAGCATTTCTGGGGTCATTAATACGTATTTCATCACCGTTAGAAGAGGATAAGTTTGGCTCAATTATACTCAATTCATTGCCGGGTGGTTTTTGTTTTATGGTGAGGGTTCCTTGGTTAAATGTCGAAAAATCAACCTTATATTGTTCATTTGCCGATTTATGCAACGGAAGAATTGTCCAGTCTTGGGGTATTATGGCAGTCGTTGGAAGTCTAATAGTCTGAAATACTTCAGACGGTTCGGTTGTCCTTGTAGGAGGTGGTGTAATTGTAGGCTCGGGATACTCTGCTGGAATATTAAGTCCATTTAAAACATTTTGATTCCTTTGTGATTCAAGGTCAGCATTTCTTCTTGAGGACTCTTCGTTGGTTGGTGTTGGTTGTGCTTGTTGAGTTTGTATAGCTATTTCTGGTTGTGCTTCTGGTTGTGCTTCTGGTTGTGCTTCTGGTTGTGCTTCCGGTTGTGCTTCTGGTTCAGCTTCTGGTTGTACTTGTTCATGTGCTTGTTGTTGTAAATCGTTTGCTTCAGCTTGAAATACCTTTCTTCTACATAGTGGGCAAATTTCGGATCTTTCGAGCCAATCCTTCAAGCATCCCATATGAAGAATATGACCACAATTCAATTTTTTGGGGAACCTCCTAGCAGGCAAACTTTTATGGTGGGTTCTCTCATATTCATCCAATGCGTACATATCTTCCCTGCAAATAATACACAAATTATCAGATGTTTCTAATTCTTCCTTAGTCGCATTAGGTAATTGGCTATCTAATTTTTTAGAAGATTCAATAAAAGCAAATAATTGCGATATTTCTTTGTAAGTTTGCTTCAAAGATAAGTAAGTTCCTTGAAGCATGGAAATTGGCAAAGACAACCCCGAATGAATTGTGAGTAAGTAAATAAACCCTAAATATGAAATTGCTTTCAAGGAAGCAGAGCATATATCAATGCTTTTGCTGAAGAATGCCTTATTATCCCAAACTCTTTCATTGTCCTCTTCTTCATCTTCATCTAATTCTTCCTCATTTTCTTCATCAATATCGAAATCATCCTGATGATGACGGTAAAATGCAAGCTCATAAATATTTAATAGTAATTTCGAATAGTACGTTAAAGCCTCCACTCCTTGAACAGCAAACTGGAATCCAAACAACAAGCACGTCACGGAATTGATTCCTTGAAACACATCATAAACTAAGAATTTAGCAATTGCAAAATCGCTTATAATAAACAATAAAATTAACCAAAAATGCAAACTTCTCAGATATTTCTGTAAAATATTATACGTCGTATATCTTTCATTTGACGAATTATTAAAGATCTTCATATGAATGTAGTCCAATCTGTCAATAAGAATCACATGGAAGATCTTGAAACTGACTGCTATACCTAATAGTAAGCAATTTAAGATTAGATTGTTATCATTAGTTGTCAAATTAAATAATAAATTAATGAAATATATTGGCAACTTTTCAACAAGATGCTCAACTTCTATAATTCTTAGGTGTCCAAACAATAATAGTTGTATAAATTTTCCACTTAAGACAAATGATAGAAATAAAAAATTAAGCAATATACCTAACTTATAACCATCTGTAAACTCAATCAAAAATGTAAAAACGTTCGGAGATATCTCAAGAGAAGTATAAACTGACCAGCTTATTAAGGCTATTGATACTGATATATACCCAATAAAGTATTGATAGCTCTTATCTATAATCATTGTTGGTTGAATCAACCTAAGAAAGTGTATGGGGTTTATGATTTTGTAAATCTCAGTGCTGTTCAAAACTGTCACATTAAATAATTCGCAGCAGAAATTAATCTATATTAAAATTACATATACAATTACTTATTAAGAGTAGTATTTACGTCATGAATAATTCTTCTTCTTTTGAAAGCAACCGCCGATAAATTCTCTTTATCCGAATTCGATCTACTGAGTTGTGGGATTTTAGTTCTTTGTAAGTCAGTATTAACGCTTAATGCAATCGAAGATGATTGTCTTTTCAAAGGGGATTTCTTGGAGGGCGATGATTTTGCACTTGGTAATCGCTTTGAAGGGGAAGATGTAGGTTCCTTCGTTGGTGAATTGAATTGCTTCAAAGGTGATTGTTTTGAATGCTTAACAGGTGATTTATAGGGTGACCGCACTGGCGATTTCACAATAATATTAGCTTCATTTGACGTTATTTGATGCTGAAGAGTGTTCATATTCTGATTAATGTCATTTAATGAATCGCATAATTTGTCGTCTTTTTGTATTATCAGGTCACTTATGGCTTTTAATTTTGGCATATCTTCCAATAAATTGTTTTTATCAATTATTTGGTTAATTTTAGCTAGATTTGGATTTATAGTATTTGTAATGAGTGATGAGATGTTATTTGTTGTAGTAGATAGTTTGTGAGAATTTTCGTCATTGAAATCGTGATACTGCTTTCTAAAGGAAGTAGCGTCCTTCTCTATCGAATTGTAAAATTTCTTCGATTCATGAAACCAATTTGACTGCCTTTCCAATAACGTGCTTCTTTCCGAATTCATAAATTTGGATGAAACTTCGTTGATTGAATCTTTAAATAGAATTTCATGTTTGAGATGTGAATCATCTAGCATTGTAGCAAATTTAGTCATCATATCTGATTTTATTGACGACAACTGCTTATTTACCCGCTCTGATACTATCTGATCAATGAAATTGTTTAAAGCATGTGGATCCAAGTGCTCCTCTGTTATGTATCCCGAAAATTTATCATTAGCTATTTTCAAGTCTGACATACTTGACTTTATTTTCGCTTCATTATCCGAAACGATATCATGAAATTCATGAAAATTGGCATTTATATCATTCATCATCTTAGGAATCTTATCTATAGACTCGCTTAATTTTGTATTTGTTGAAGAAATTGTTTCCGATAAATGGTTCTTACAGGCCTGTAAATTATTTTGAATACTCTCAATACTTGAATTTAAGCTTTTATTTTGACTCTCTTTGGAATTGTTCAAATCATTAACAACACTTTCTATCAGTGATATTGAGCTTTTCAAACTATTGGTAATCAATTGATTTAATTGAAGCTTAGACGACTGGTAATTTTCATTCAATTTTAATACTTTATCATTTAACATGCTTATCATAGACTCTTGGTCAGATATCTGCTTTTTGTTACTAACCTCAATATTTTCCAAGTTCTTAACTTTTAACTGGTACTCGTTGATTTTATTTTTATAATTCTTATTATTCAATTCTGTGGTCTTTTTCAAATTAGATAATTGACTAAGCTTCATGTTTAATCCACTTATTATTGAATTGGATTCCTTTAGTTCAGCTTTTATTATATCATTATTTTCAATTAATGTATTATAGTTATTTTCATCCATCCAAATACCATTCTTGTTTCTGGTAGCAATCAAATCATTATTGAGCTTAGCGATTTCCTTTGACATATCTTTTAATAAGATTTTCTTGAGCATTAAATCACAATCTTGTCCTAACTGTGGTTTGTTCTGTATGTTCTTTGCTCGAGAAGCATATTCTAATGTAGAGATCGTTTCATCTAAGTTTATCTTAGCTGGTGATATAGTTGCAATTAAAGCAGTTTTTGTTTGACCTCCAATAGAATCCTGGAGAAGTCTTGTCAACTTAGATTCTCTATATGGAATATGTGATGTATTAGAAGATGATAAGCTTCTATCACTTAACGAATTAATCACTCTGCCTAAAGTTAATAAACTTTGGTTAATCAGACCTGCTTCTTTAGCTCTCTGGTTGACAGCACCCGACCGATTGATATTTTCAGATCCAGCTAAATCCACTAAGTTCATTTTAGAAACCTTGAAAAACTCATTGCCTTGCTTCTTATATAAATTAACGGTAAATATCGTATGAGATCTAGAAGATACGTCGTTTAGTTTAGTACTAGCTGTTTTACGCTTAATTAGACCCTTTCGTAATATATTTAGCCCATCAATTGCATTATTAATATACGTTTCTTGCAAATTTTGGATAATTAGTGTATCACTATTTGGTTTCTTGGACTCAAATATTCTCAACCTGCTGCTTCTATCAGTATCATCGTTTAACAAGTCTTTCAAATCCTCGTTATACAACTCAATAAAGGAGCATTTTACCACGTAATCATTTGCCCCAGAATCGCTTTCTAACGATTTGAAAAGTTCGTTTAAGGTCCTAGGAATTATACCGGCCGTTTCATTTAGCAGAGGAATATAAGTCTCTAACTTATCAACTGCATCCTCTGTATTACAGTTACCACACATTGTATATGTCTTTCCCGTACCCGTCTGCCCGTACGCTAGTATCGTTACATTAAATCCATTGATGAAGTCATTGAATAGCGGCATCGCTACTTTGTCAAATAACAACAGCTGGTCGGCCTGTGATCCATATACTTGGTCCACCGTGTATGTTTTGGAATTCATAGAATTAATAAATGTGGAAAACTGTTGATCTTGGTTCACAGTTATCGTGGGATTGGAAATCGAGTATGTATCACTAGGAAGGTCAACAACAGGGGGAGATTTGGCCGTAACCTCTCGAGAATTCCTCCCCCGGCACCGTACTACTACTTGAATATTAGACGCCATATCTATCTGCACTATTCTTTAGATGCTAATCCACTCTACGTCAAAGCTGTTGTTTTTTGGTGTTTGTTAGTCTTTGTTTACAAAATATGTGATTTCCCATTTGGTTATATGCAGTACACATATACACTACCATAATTACTATTACTATCACTATCACTATATACCTAGCCTAATCAAAGAAGTCGTCGTCGTCGTCCGAGTCAATGCTTGTGGTCCTTCTGTCGAACACGATCTTGCTCTGTGTTTGCTTCTTTTCATCTCGTGATATACCGTCGAGAATCTCCACTATATCGTTTTCTGATAATTTCCGAGTAATATTCCCCATTGCCGCCAACTTGATGATATATTGCTCGACTGCATCAGCTCTATCTGGACGAACAATTCTTACTCTGCTCAATCTTTCTCTGGCGCTTGTTTCGAGTATTTGTGATAACATCGAAAGTTTCATCTCATCCTTTTTATCTCCACCTTGGTCAGCCGGTGCTTGACCAGAATTTTTCTGCAATTCAGACAATCTTGCTGATCTTATAGCATTAAGCTCTGCGTCGTCCATCGTTCACGTACAACTAAACTAAACTGTGTGGAATGAACTATACGTAGTAAGCGCCCGCTGAGAAATAACTGATGAGTTAATTCTCACGGACGTATTATGTAATCAATAAGAGAGTCCACTTTAAAATGAATTGCTCAAGTGAATCAAGCAACTAACAACAGACAACAAGAAATAGCCACCGATGGATAAATCGAACATTCTAAGAAAGTACAAGATTGTGTTTTTGGGGGATCAAAGTGGTATGTATAAAAAAAAAACATCGACAATAGATGATGGAAAATGAGAAAATTCATTAAGTCAAACGACAGTATACTAACATCGGTAGTTGGTAAAACATCATTGATAACCAGATTCATGTATGACACGTTTGACGATCAATATGCAGCCACAATAGGTATAGACTTTTTGCTGAAGACTATGTATTTGGAAGACAATAAGACGATTAGATTGCAGTTATGGGACACTGCAGGGCAAGAGAGGTTCAGATCGTTGATACCATCATATATTAGAGACTCGCATGTGGCAGTGATATGTTATGACATAACAAATAAGAAATCATTTGAGAACTTGAATAAGTGGATCCAGGACGTGAAATTGGAACGGGGGGACGACGTGATAATAGTCGTTGTGGGCAACAAGTCGGACCTTAACAACAAGAGACAGGTGACCATGGAGGAATGTGAGGCGTACCTCAAGTCGATAAACGGGAAATTTTGCATCGAGACGTCTACCAAGGCCAACCACAATGTCAAACAATTGTTTAAAAAAATTGCATCGAGCTTACCAGACATCGAAACGTCGGCCAAAGACGAATCTACCCAGCCCGAAACTGTGGATATCAACATTGAACAGCCCAAAGTCGAGAGCAGCTCCTGCTGCTGATTGGCCTTATTCAACCCGACCCGCTCTGGTAGTCTAACTGTATATAATGCTAATGGAGTTTTCACCATCGGGCCTATATAGTATATTATTTCGATCAAAATACTGGCATAATCCATTACGTACGTGCATTTTACATCGTAGCTTTCTGTCTATGTTCTCTGAAACTGACCGCCCGTTTTTCTTAAACTAGAGCTCATATCACGTTACAGTGGTGTTTTAGCACGGCAAGCCGTAACGCTTTTGGCTATTTCTGTCAATTGCCTGAGTCACCATCAACAACTCAATCAATCCGAACAGTCTCTACACGTCTAAACCGTAAGTTATATGGAATCCCAAAATAGTGGTTGTAGGTCATCATTCCGAGAATGAATACTTCTTTTACTAATCTATACTAATTGACAGCAGTTGACGTCATAGAGTGGTAGCGAAAGCGATTTCATTTGTCACCTTGGAACACTTCTATTAATATACAGTCGGCTTAAAATTATTTTCAAAATCGAGCCTAAACATTCGGAATGTACCCTGCAATGTACCTATTATTATTATTAGTTAAATCGTAATTTGTTTTATTTACTTCTATTATATACTGTTCTCAAGTCCAGTTTAATGGTTGAGAGGATCGAAGGTGTTTAATGATATAATATGCCTGCAATTAATAAGACACCTGCATTATTGCTGAAAGAGACGGCGGACGACACGAGAGAAGCTGAGAACATTGAACATGCGCAAATAAACAAAAAAGGTGAACATACACCTAATTCAAACGAACAAAAGCAAAATATTATGATACTGCTGCTGCTGCTGTTAGCTGAAACAGTCACAGAATCCAAACAAGGAGAAGATGAAGGTTCAGAAACAAGAGAATCGGATCCTGAAGATCATCGTAGAGGGGTTCAAGACCTGGCGAGTACAAAGACTGCCAATGCATATAACACGAACTCCAAAAAGAAGCGGGCGTCGAAAGGGAGGGTATTTCAATGTACTGGGTACCCCGATTGTAATATGTCGTTCACAAGATCAGAGCATTTAGCGAGGCACAAGAGAAAACATACAGGGGAAAGGCCGTTTACATGTCCCCATTGCCATAAGAATTTTTCAAGGCTAGACAACTTGCGACAACATAAACAGACAGTGCATGCTTATGAAAGCTTCATGGGCAGCAGCTCAAATAATTTCCCGGTTTCGACCAGTTACAACTCCGAAGGTACGAGTGGGAGTATGGAGACTAATAATACTAACTATATGCCCATTCCAAATCATTTATCCAGAAATAGTAGTGCAAACAAAGGAGCTCCTGAGAGTCCTATGAACTGTGGTTTAGGTAACACGCCTGAATCAGCTGCAATGATCTCCCCTCCAAATACAAACTCGCCTGTAAATTATCACTTGCCGTACCAAAATCAGTTCTATCAGAATAATAATTACGAACTGGGTAGCAGTAGTGGAAATAATAGCTTTCTGTATCCAGATTCACAATTAAAGACAAAAATTAGCGAATTTAAGCCAAAAAGAAGACCAAGACCCTTATCGCTAGTTCATTCATTCACAGAAAATATGGCGCCCGGTGACAATAACAACTTACATATAAGGCAGCTGTTGAAGTCAGCACCAGCATTGTACACTACGAATGGTGCCTTCACTTATCCACCGAAATCGGCGCCCTTAACCCCAAATATGGTTAGTCCATTATCACCATTATTTCATCACGCGTTTAATCAAACCATGGATTTGCCAAAATCTCCTAACATCAATTCTAACACTTTACGCTTACCACCTTATAATCACCCTATTAACAATAATAGTATGCCGAGCAACTCTGTGAACAAGAATATCACTTTGCCGTCTGTTCAAGAATTACCTATTCCTACCCAATTCAACCCTATAAATACTTCAAAAACTTCAAAAACATGGCTAAAAGAGGTATTAAATGATGAGTCCTCAGCATCCACGAGTAATTCCAAAGATATTGCTCGGCTGGCACCTACACAAGAAGATAAACACGTTTCCAAAAAACCTACAATTAATAATTTGTTATCTCCATATGATGATGATGAGTTTCCAAATTCCGTAAAATGATTGATGATTCATGTTGAAAAATACAAGATTTACCAGGCAGCAAGCCTTCTACAACGCATTGAATGAATATGTCTCCACTATGTTTTTATTCGAGCTATAATGATGATTTGAGCCGTATCGTTCTTTTATTGTTCGACATATTTGAACTAATACTAGATGTTTTCTAATTGAAATCATTCGTAAACTTTCAAATCATGCTTATACTTCACATAATTATGTTTGAGATTGCCAAGTTCATTTACATACATTCATTAAGTGGTCATTAGTCATAACGAAATGATTACAAATTAGACGATATATATATTATATCACCATTTATTTACAATATCTAGATTCGATAGCATACATATTATCAGAAAATATACTGTTTATATCACATCTTAAGTAGTTTCTTAGGTACATTCCGCATTATCTCATGCCGTTGGGTATGTGCGGCACAAACATTATCCGAAGAAATATCTGGGTGAAAAAAAATTTTGCGTGTGAATCTAACATTCGCCAGTACATATTGAATTACAATGATCTAGATGGCTAATATGAGGATTAATTCTAGTAAAGAGAATGAATTAGAGAAGGAAAATGTATCTTTCGATACGAAGGTACCTACTTCAAGTGAAGAACCATGGGAAGAATTGTCAGATGACCACAAACAATACTTGACTGATAAACATGGTACTTACAAATTAGACCCAATACCGTCCATTAATGATGAGGATCCTTTAAACTGGCCTGTAGGAGTCAAAGCTATACAGTTAGGGATGCTTTCATTTCATGCATTTTCGACGACATTTATGGCCGCAGGAGTTATTCCATCCTTTGCAACCCTACTGGAAGAGTTCGGTACTTCAGTTAGCGCCTGTTCATACTTCACTTCTACTCAAATTCTAGTGTTGGGTATATTTCCATTATTATGGGTTCCTTTTATGAATAAGTATGGAAGACTCCAGTTATTAATATTATCAGCTTTAGGGTCATGTGTTTTTAACATTGGTTGTATATTCTCCGACAATTACAGAGACCTTATGATCTGCCGTATATTCGGTGCTTTCTTCGTTTCCCCAGCTATCGCGGTGGGAGGTGGTGTAGTATCTGAATTGACATTCAGTCATCAGCTAGGCTGGTGGACTGGTTGGTGGGTTGTTGGAGTTACTTTAGGAACACATGTAGGTCCATTTCTTATGGGTTTTGTTCAGTATCAAACAGGGGATACTAAATATACCTTTGTTGTATTTGCAATAATGAATTTCTTGCAATTCTTTGGGTATTTGACTTTGGGAAAAGAGACTGTGTACAATTCTAAGATATATACCAAATCAATCAATTCACTCTTCAAAATACGACCAAAAACTGAATGTGATTTAAACCTTGCAGTAATATTAAGTCCAATCAAATGCATAAATAAGCCAAAAGTCGTCATCCCTGCCATTGCATATTCTGTATCATTTTGTTATGCAAATGTTGCATGTGGAGTAGAGTTAACTAGCTTGTTCCACGAAAAGTTTAACTTTAACCCACAGCAGATAGGCTTACAATTCTTAAGTTTAATTTTGGGATGTATATTAGGAGAGCAAATTGGTGGATGGGTGTCTGACCTTTGGATGAAGTATTATTTTCATTTCAAAAAGTCAGAAAAAACCATTGAAGATCGCTTATGGTTATCGTATCTGGGTTTCATTATTGCAATCGTAGGATTGATCATTTATGGAGTTTTGCTAGGTAATATTACTGATAATAAGTGGAGATTTGGACCGCTCGTGGGCTTATGTCTTGCTTCATTTGGTTTACAAATAATAACTACCATTTTAGTCACATACGCAATCGACTCAAACCCTTCAAATGCATCAAATATAGCATTGTTTATAACTGTGGTACGGCAGGTATTTGGTTTCGTTGGACCATTTTATTTTCCGGTGATGTTGGAGAATCCTAATCTTGGAATCAAGAGTACATACGGAATACTAGCTGGCCTAGTGGCAGCATTTGGATTAATTCCAATTGCCTTATTGCATTCATCCCGGTATCTTGGGAAGCATTAGTTTACTTCGCCAACCGCTTTTGTAAATTTAGTTTTAATTCATTGATACTAATTAATTTTTGTTCTATAATCAATACTTCTTTGTTGTTTTGAGTTTCTTCTAGCATATGCATTAGGCTTTTACACAATTTGCTTAGTTTATCAAGATAAGCTATGTATGTGACATATCTCGACCATAATTTTTCGGAAGCCGCAAACTTCAAAGGTATCTGCTTTACTTTCACATCTCCACTAATTTCCTGTCTATATATTTCAATATCTCTCCTTAAAGATGGCAACATAGTTTCTAATATGAACATTTCATAATCTTTTACAATGCCGTACAATTCAGTGTTAGTCTTCTTTTTCGAAATTTGTAATCTATTCAACTTCTCATTGTCCAACAATAATTCTTTGATGCGAGGATTAGTTACTTTATCAATAATTTCATTCTTGATAGAAAAGTCATCCAATTTATACTTCTGGTTTAAAAGCTGCCTCAATGGGTCTGTTTCGTTTTCAATTGGTGGAGTATTTTCGATATCTATTGGCAAGTCAGGAAATCTGAAATCATTATCTATTGTATGAGTTAATCTATTTAATATCTCTGCATTTTGTTCAACTGTTCTAGAAAGCTTGTTCACTAACTCTAATAATGGCTCGATATTTTCGGTGTTCAATAGAAAACTAAACGAGTTATTATACTTTGACATCATGGATAATATCTGAAAAAGACATTTGGTACAGAACTTTAGTTCTTTAATCCAAAATATTGTTACACAAACTATGAGGTAATACGAGATATCTACAAGATGAAAATTAATTACAGAATGTACCAGTTAAAAAATTAAAACGGTTCTGTTGTAGCAGATGTATAAAAATTATATATATATATATGGACATTAGAAAAATATCATGAAATCATTAAAGTAAAACTCAGCGTCGACTGCATTTGATTTGAATTTAATCTTGCAGTTGCTGTAACTGCGCATTTTTCCGTTCTTCTTTACCCTTTTTCATCACTTGCTTCAACGCAATGCTATCCAACGGATCTAATAATTCAAACAGACAAAGTAACTCATCACTCACACTCATAACTGCACCCCAGTTATCAAATTCACCACAATAATTCGGCGCAGAAAAAACCGTCACCAATGTTCTATCATTGAAAAATTCATAACCATCTTCAACAACCATATGGGCTCTACAGACCAAGTCAAACCCGAATTTCTGTAGAAATTTATTAATAGCGACTCTGGAGAATACATAAGACACACCTCTTTCATTATCTTCCCATTCATTCATGGTATCGGCCGGATCTGACCAAAGTAAATCATTCAATAGACCAAAGTCTGGCACATCCGTTGGTCTTGCAATGTTTCTAATTTCTTCCATCGAGTTAAGTACTGGAGATAGTCCACCATGCACACAAAATATTTTTCCTGCTACAATAGCAGCTATAGGTAAAGTATTAAAAGTGTCTATGAATAGCTTCCACGTCTTGATATTGCAACGACGCTTACATTCATCATAAAACCCATAAACTCTAGTAACGTTAGCACATTCGTGATTTCCTCTTAAAAGAAAAAAATTTTCAGGATATTTAATTTTATAACATAGTAAAAGTAAGATTGTTTCTAAGGACTGCTTTCCTCGGTCGACATAATCACCTAAAAATAAATAATTTGTTTGAGGAGGAAACCCACACTTAGTGAAAATTCGAATTAAATCGCCATATTGACCATGCACATCCCCAACCACTTTAACAGGAGGGCTTAATTCTAACAATGATGGCTGCAGCAAGAAAATGTTCCTTGCTTTAGCACAGATCAACTGAATTTCATGGTTCTTAAGACAAACGCTTTTTGTTTTCTTACCACTGTAACCAGCATCCAATAATCTCTGAATCAAATTCTCAATATCAATAGAGCTGTTATCATTGCTTTCATTAGAATCAGCAGTTGAGCTATGCAGTATATTATTAATCGGTACCTCCTTGTTGATATTATCAATCGACAGTTGGCTTTCCAGACCCTTATTTGTATCCTCTTGTAAGTCTTTGGTACTTCCATTTGCACTAGATGACGTTAGTTGCGGTGATAATGGATAATTACTAATACTTCCGGAATGATGTGAATGGTTTGTTGAAGTCCTACTTATGTTGTTCGAAGGATTGCTGTTATCAAAAGATGATGATAAATAAGGTGAATTCGAATTAAATGAATGATTTTTGGGACTTAGTGGTGTATCCTCTCCATCTGTACCTGTATTTCGCCTAATTAAAATGGGTTCTTTCGGTTCCACTTGAATCATCGAAGGTGGTAAATTAAAATTATTGTTAGCATGCTGATTTGATGGGTTTTTTTGTAAGCTCAAGTTTGAAAACGAATTCGATAAGTTGGAATTGGAGTTATTATTTGAATGAGCATTATTGTTCCCGTTGTTCGGTATGTTCATACTATGACTGCTGCTGTTCATGTTGTTCAAACTAGTCGATGAATTCTTGCGTGAAGTTGACTTCGATCCCGTCTTTGGTGAACCATTCGTTGAACTGTCATCCTTCAGCATTGATATCCTTGACCTGATAGATCTTGAAGACTTTGCCGAGTTTCCCGTGTCTGTACGCGACAATGGAGACCCCTTCAAGTCTTTAGGCTTTGATGAATTGTTCCCCATTCTCCTAGTTTTAAATTACCTATGACTTAAAAAACTCTGAAAAAAAATCCCCTTTATCACTTTATCGTCTCGTCAGAATTAACGTTATTCCTAGATAACTATATCAAGTATTGATATAAATTAGGTGTATATTTCAATATGCGTCACTCCCAAAAAAATCAATCAAAATGTTTATCAAGTCAATCAATCAATTAAGAAGTACTATTGTTATTCTTTCCGACTCTTTGTTATATATAAAGCTAACGAACGAGTGATCTAATCAATATCCTTAGCCATTAAAATGACCAAGTGTAATCATTTCTTGATATTGCTTCAACATGTTCAAGGCGCGATTTGGTCATTATTAATTGGTACTGTATATAATATATTATCACTATCCCTATCAATTATTCTAGAACGAGAACGCCTGTCCAAGAAAAGTCAGGATATACGTCCAGTAATGAAGCTGATGAACAAAATGTTCTGCTGAGGTGCTCCTAAAGAGATGTCCCATTTGTGCTAGTATAATTATAATGTAATTATAAAGCGCTCCAGCTTGAACGACATCTTTAGTGAGTACTAATTAAAGATTTGGAAATTTGCAATTTAATGACAAAATCTAAATAGGAGAGTAAAAAAGCTTAGCATAAACATTTTATTTTTTCACATGAAGCTTGATAAGAAAGAATAGGCCGTAAATTTCAGTGAAGATTTATCAATTTTTTCAGTTACCTGACGTCCAATAGTAGTTCAAGACTATTGATTGTATACTTGTAGAATATGAATTGAAGAAAGAGGGCCTTTGATGCATTATGCTGTAATCCAAGTACTCTAAAAAGGAAACCAAATTTTATTCTTATGTTTTCTATTTTCATATTGTCTAAGTATTAGGATGGTTAAAAATTAAAATATATAAATATATTTGGGTTTAGTCTGCAAAATACTGCAATTTTTTAAAATAATGCACTTAAATACAAAAATTGAACTAAAGTATTAAAAATCGTACAAGATTAAAACTTTTTGAATGCCAATTTCTTAGAAGTTAGTTCTAATTCTTAGTTTTATAATTATAAACTCTTTGACTGATCATCACTTATTAACTTTGTTTATTATATGAAACGTCATAGTTCAGAATTTGCAACATTGTGTGATGTAAAAAAGCTTATGCCCCTCCTTTAGATTCAGTAGGAACTCATAATATGTGTTCAGTATATTGCAGTTATATCGAAGATAACAAATTTAAATTACGTTACAATTACTCTTAATATTATTGGGATACTGACACTTTTTAGCATCTTTGGTACCGCTTACTTTCTCCGCGATGAAAAAAAATCCG